>NC_050461.1:8296598-8481641 GCF_903995425.1 Onychomys torridus
TCTCTGGGAAGGAAAAGAAGTTGTGGAGTTTTCAAGGATGCCTCAGTTCAGGCCCAGGTCACACCGGTAGGCAGTCAACTGGCTTTTAGGAACTAGAGACTAAGCAGCTTTGCAGATCAGCCCTGTGCATTCTGAGGACAAATGTGAACCCTCAGAAGAGAGAGAAGTACTGGAGGAAAAGAGTAGGACTGGGAGTTCTGACAATGGGAAAGCAGAGGCTGAGCCCCCTTTCTGGGAGGCCACCCTTCAGCCCCACACCCATCTGGGTGTCTGGAGTTTGTCTGGGGACAATGGCTCAAGTTATAAGTCCTTGCTCTTAACTCTTTCTTCAGATGCCCAGGGTTTCCCCCTCAAGAATATTGTTTTGATTGCTATTTTTAGCCTTCTAACTTCTAAAACAGACTGAGCTGTTTGGAAAATGGGGGCTCACTTGGTCCTGGGGTTCCCAGGCAAATTCTTCTTATCCCATCCATTACCTGTGTTCAGGGAAGAGAAAGAAAACACTGGAGATGGAGTGGATGCATAAGACAGCAATCAGGAGGCTGGAAACCTCAGCCTAAGTCGGGCCTGCATTGTTTAACTGGTAACTCACAACGCCCTCCGCTGAAGTCAACCAGCAGTAGCCAGGTCTCTGGCCTTATGGAAATTAATAGGTTTTCTGCACCACCACCCCCCAAATAAATTTCTAAATATTTTTCTCTTCAGCCTTGGAAATTTCAAATATAGTTATAAAAATGACCTGAGCTATGTCCAAAAATAGCTATATATATATTTTAAATCAAATACAGAAATAGCTATATGTGCTCCATAGTTTTAATTTTTTTCTCATTATCCTGGCCTCAAACCAGTTAGTAGGAATTCAAGTTCCTAACATGTGACCTGAAGAGAGATCTGGGCCCTACTGGGGACACACACACACACACACACACACACACACACACACACACACACACACGAAGCAAACCTGTCTGATGTCCCTCCCCCTCACTCTGTTCTCACATCTCCTTCAGCCGATTAACCCTTTGCTGGACTTGCACCAGGTGACTTCCCCTAAAAAGGAAGGCAAGAAGAGAAAGGAACTTCCCTTTTAGCGGGGGGGGGGGGGGGGGGGGGGGGGGGGGGGGGGGGTGTGACCGGCAGCCATGCTCTCTGCACATTCCAGCCCCAACTGAATTTCTCACGTTTCATCCCTGAAGAGAATTCATCCTCATTTGCTCTCATTAGAACCACACAGGCTTGTATAGCTTCTCACTGGGGACCCAACGAACCACATCCACATCGAGCACTGATAGAACCCCACCCTACTGTTTGATTGTTTTATTTATGTTAAATATTTAATGTTTGTTATGTAATGAACACCCCAAACAAAAGCTAGTTGGGTGGTGGTGCTGCACGCCTTTAATCCCAGCACTTGGGAGGCAGAGACAAGCAGAGCTCTGTGAGTTCAAGGGTTTGCCCCACTGTTTCTGCTTGTTTATAATCTGAATACCAAAGGGTGTATACAGCCCTCCACTTGGTTCTTTCTTGCAAATTAGACAATAGAAGAGATGCACCCAATTAGGCCCCAGCATATTTTGGCACCAAGAAGGAAAATTCCAAATAGAAGGGGCAATGCCCCAGCAGCCACTGGATGAACCCTAAATCTCAAGGCAAATTCCAGCATGGCTGACAAATGGAGATAAATGAACCAGGCCAATGATCACAGGCTGTGACACCTATTGCCATAAGGGGGATACTGTGCTGGTCAGTACACCCAGTGCCTTCTGCAATGATTTCAGTCATTGTCTTTGGAACAAACAGCATTTCTTCATGGCTGATAGAGCTAACATCTTCACAACGTTCTGAGCCTGGGGAGGTGAGGGTAGGGAGTCAGCCTCTTTTTCTGGAAAGCCAAAAAGAAGGATGAGGCTTGGGGCTGGAGATGCCTCAGTCCATTTGGTGAAGTAACTTGCTGAGCAGGCATGAGAACTGAGTTTGGATTGCCCACACCCCCATAAGAGGCCAGGCATGGTGGGGCAAGCATGGAATCCCAGCACTAGGGACATAGAGACAGGAGACTTCTGGGGGTCCCTGGCCAGCCAGTCTAGATAATCAGCATGACAATCTCTTCATGAGAGACCTTGTCTCAAGAAAAAAGGAAGGAAGGAAGGAAGGAAGGAAGGAAGGAAGGAAGGAAGGAAGGAAGGAAAAAGATAGACAGCTATTGAGGGAGTCACCTGACAGTGACCTCTGGCTTCCATAAAACATGAGTACATATATGCATGCATGTTCATGCACATACATATACACACAAAGAGTGATTCTTGCATAAGATGTGGTCATAGCCCAGAAATAGTTAGGCCCAAAGGGATGTTTCAGTTACATAAACTTCTAATCTCATTTCCAAAATCAAAAGCATGAGTCCCCACGGCTGGCTTCCACCACATGTTTTCTCTCCACTTCTTCTGTTTCTTGCTCACCAAGGCACAAGCTGCCGGGCAAAACAGGACTCAAATCCTGAGACCGTCCCAGGCTGGCTTTGAGGCCTGTGCCATGGCAGGGCCCCAGATACGGCCACTCTGAGAACACACACGACTGGAGGGTATTTGGGGAAAACACATCTTGTGTTTGTTCCTGGTTTTCTCATTATAGACATGACGCCCTGGGATGGCATCTGGGTAAGAGAGAAAGAAAAAAGAGACGCCTTCCTTTTACCTAAAAGAAAACGGTCCGTGCTCTGTCAGCTGAGAGCCCTGGGCCACCTCTCTGTTGCCGAATCTTCCTCTAAACCCTTCCCTGGGTTCTAGCCTAGCACCCTTAGGCACTTCCCCACTGTGCCCCTCTCCTCGATTTCAAAGACCTGGGACAATTCTTTGCTCTGCCTCATTTGCATCTGTCCCTTCATAAAATTTCTTTATGACTTTCAAGCTGTGATATCTGTTTTGAACCAATGAGATCTCTGCTCTATCCACGGATCGGCGCAGAGATAGAGAAAGAGAAGAAAGAGCCTTTGTTACCAAACATTCACTTCAAAAGTTGAGTCACCGTCAGGGTCTGGGTCAGTGCCACCTTTCAAAGCACAGCAGGTGCTCTTTTGCCCTGGCACAGTCCTGGTCTCACAACAGCCAGCTCCATGCCTCCCTCCGCTGACTTCCAGAGTCCAGCAGCCAGGGATGCGCACGGAATCTCAAAAATCCACAACAGTGCAACTGAGTCCAGTTACCTGATCAACACTTTCACACACACATACTTCATAAACGAAACTTTCTGAAAGACCATGCCCGAGGAATTGCAGGAGTGAAGAGACGTAGGTTCAGGGCACCAGATTCCTGGTGACCTGCTGTAGCCAGAGAGGTCTGCTTGAGAGCCAAGGACACACTCCTTGGGCTTCTGGGTGTCCCCAGGACTCCGTGCAATGACTTTTTAGTTTAGTACAAACTCGGGACTACCCCTGGGTGATAAGTTTATTTCTTTCCCGAAGGAGTAACCAACCCACGTGGTAACCACCCCACAAGGTGAGGAGTACTGTCTCCTGAACTGTGGCTACAGGGCTCCTCCTGGTTGCAAGAAGCTGATTTATTCCAGAATGCACACCTGACTGAAGGCAATTGTATTAGTGGGAACTTACCTTGACACCAGCATCCCAGCCTAACCAACTGTGTGTGTGTGTGTGTGTGTGTGTGTGTGTGTGTGTGTGTGTGTGGTGTCATGTGATGTGATGTGGTGTGGTGTGGTGTCGCGGTGCGTGTCGTTCTGCTGGGGCCTCCTATGAGATATGGAGCACTATGTTCCTGTGCCCCATAACCATCACTTTGGGTAAATCAGCTAAATTGCAAACCCCTAGACACAACCAAAAAAGTCTCCGGCCTGACACCCACTCGTCAGAGCTGAAACCGAGATAAAATAAACCCAATGAGAACAAACCCGGGGGCTGTGCAAGCGCCGATAAACCAGATTCGTCACTAAGGCTTCCAGAAGACTGCACTCCTGCAGACACCGGAGTTTGGGGAGGAAAAGGTAGAAATGAAGGCAACCAACTCAAAAGCAACCCAAACATTCAGAGCTACTTTGGATCTCAGAAATTTCGTCAGGATTTGAGCGATCTTAATGGTCTTTGAGCCACAACTGGAAAAGCCGCAATAGATGTTTGAATTAAAAACCACTAGGTTTGCCAAAAGACCAATTGTTAAAAATTGGCAGCATTCCAAAGAACTTAGCAGGCGGCATACTGCCCGGGGCTCAGAGAATCGCTAATTCTAGAGAAAGTTAATTATCACCTTATTGATAAAAGGGTAATTTTTAAAGCTTGTAGTATGGCTTTTGTGTCTCATTAATTAAAATTTAGAGTAATTTGCTAGACACCCTGGCGGCTTCTGTTACATTATATTTGTACCAAACCATTTGATTTTTCTTCCTCCTAGGGACCATTTGAATCCCCCATCTCTCCTCACCTGTCTTTGAAAGCAACAAAAACATTTTTAAAGGAGTGGAAATGTGTAAATCTCAGTCTTTTGGGAGACTTCAGGATTAAGACATAAATATCCAAGGAAGCTTTTTTAAAAGCTCTCAGAAATACTGAATTTGCCCATCAGTACAGAGAAGCCTGTGTGCTCACACCCGTGTGTGCTCACACCCGTGTGTGCTCACACCCGTGTGTGCTCACACCCGAGGGGAGACTGCTCTCAGAATCATGACTCCTGAAATAGGAAAGTGATTTTGCTGTCCTTGATGACTAGATGGGATAAGGGTATGTCTTCATCTTCATTTCTAAATCCATTCTCAAACAAAATCTAAGGGGATGAAACTGGACGAAGTTGGAATTCTAAATCCCAAGGAGCACACAGAGCCACCTAGGGACGCTGGGACGCTGAACTTTCCGAGGTACCTGCTTAGGAAGAAGCAAAGGTCCCTAGGAACTCTCAATTCTGACTGTTACCTGCTCCCCACCAATGTTGTTCCAATGTGTGTGTCAGAAGGGGTGTGTGTGTGTGTGTGTGTGTGTGTGTGTGTGTGTATGTGCGAGAGAGAGAGAGAGAGAGAGAGAGAGAGAGAGAGAGAGAGAGAGAGAGAGAGAGAGGGAGCCCTTGGGTCTTGCAAAACTGCAGACCTAAGAAACACTCAGAATTTGTGTACGACGCCCCAGCTTTCCAACAGAGAAGTTATTCTTCAGGGAGAATTAATTCCTTGTTATATTCCCTCAAACGTATTGCAATCAAGCATTTGAGATCAAACATTCAGATTAAAAAGAAACAATAAAAACCACCCCATTATGAAAGGTTTAGGGCAGTCTGGTCATGGTTTTCCCACCATTTAGTTAGGGGGGGGGAGTTAAATTTATTTAAAAAGTTTAAACTTCTGTCTTTTTCCTTTCGGGCATTGTTAGAATTTTATCACAAGCAAGTAGTGTTGAAGATATTGAAAGTCCTTGCTTGTTGGAGTTGTAGGCGAGATCAAAGTGCAGGAGTCGGGGTGGGGGTGGGGGGTGACTGCATTTGGGTTTGGCTTGTTTCCCAGAAGCTGATCTCTGTGACCTCCAACCCTCACCCCCACAACCAGCACCAGAAAGTGAAACGAAAACACCAGAGCAGCGAAGAACACACAGGGCTCTGCATTCGCCCGTTCGCTTTTCTGTCTTAGAAATGCTCGTACACATCTTTGAAGAATAAAGTAAAAGTCAGTTTGGTGACATGGGCAAGAAATTTAAATGTGGTACACAACTAACATTTGAGGTTTTGTGGGAGTCTTTATTTTCCTTTTACAAACTGGATGGATAGGTTCTCGGAAAAGTTCCCTCCACAAACACAATCTTAAGGGCAATAAGAAAAAAAAATCATGTTTTAAAAACAGTTGGCAACTATATTTTAAAAGTAGATTGTAAAGCCATTAAGCAACTTCTGTGCATGGGATGTCTATGTTCACATTGTAGTTGCGATCTGACGGTCACTCAGTGATGGTTTTCTAGGGAATTGTCACCCAAGAGCTATTGTTCAGAGAGTCACTAGACTGAACATTCCTACCAAGCAGTACACATACAACGTTCCACGAAACACGCTATCCAGATCAAGTACCTTGTCCTTTACAATTATTCCTATATTTTCCTGATTTCACCCCAGACATTCTGGTTTGATTTGGTTTGTTTTTATGAGAAGAAAGTATTGAGGAGGGACAGGTAACTATGTCTCTCACTCTTCAGAATAGTCTTTCTTAATTGGGAGAGAAATTGAAAACACAGAGCTCACAGCAAACATGTCTGTTATGAAGTGTCCGGATTACTTTTCGAGTATGCCAACTACAAAGCCACTTGGTCAGAGAGCTGGTGCTGATCTATCCCTCTTGAGAAATGTCATGACCCTAGAAAGACAACACAGCAAGCCACCTCTGGTTTATCATCACAGATAACGGCAAGAACTTGGACTCAGACACATCAACATGAGTGGAAACCGCTTGCTCTGCAGCCTGCTCCACACCCTTACCCACTGCTCCTGTCTGTCTAGCACGCAATTTGAAGAGGCCACTTTGGGCTGCAAGAAAACAAGTGGAAACCGGTTCAGGTCACACAGTGCCATACCTGGGAGACAGGTGACTTAGTCTTTGAGTTGTGGGAAAACTCCAACCATTCCAAACTAACCTGTGATTTTCCCCCTTTAGAAAAACAAACAAACAAACAAACAAGCAAACAACAAAAACCCTAATAGCGGGGCTGAAGAGGTGGCTTAGCGGTTAAGAGCACTGACTGCTCTTCCAGAGGACCCAAGTTCAAGTCTCAGCACCCACATGGCAGCTCACAACTGTCTATAATTCCAGTTCCAAGGGACCCAATTTCCTTGGCAAAATACCAACACACATAAAATAAAAATAAATTAAAAATAATAATAAAAAAGAAAGGACGGGTTGAAAACAAAAATAAAACCTGGGCTGGGCGGTGGTGGCGCACGCCTTTAATCCCAGCACTCGGGAGGCAGCGGCAGGCGGATCTCTGTGAGTTCGAGGCCAGCCTGGTCTACGAGCGAGCTCCAGGAAAGGCGCAAAGCTATGAGAGAAACCCTGTCTCAAAACAACAACAACAACAACGAAACCCAAAACCTAATAACAGCAACTAGCAATTAATACCCAGTCTCAACTATGACCCAGCCTAAACTATGACTGGTAACCATATCATCGACCAACACAAAGACATGAAATCTTCCATCTGACACATTCAAAATAAGTAAACAACAAGTAACATTTAAAACAAATGCTTTGATGTGTGTTTATAACACACCAATTTTAATAATACATTTTAGGTAAATATTTGTAACCTAAAGCATACTACAATTTTTAAATTAATAAAACAAAGGCAAGCCAATTCAAATTATTATTAGGAAAAAAAATCCAAACAGTTATCTGAGTTCACGTTCGAAAAAAAAAATTAAAATATTTGCACATATTTATAGGCAGTGATAAAGAACACAGGAAGTATGCACATACTGAAAACATATAAACTGTATATTTCTATACTACATCTTCCTTTGCGATATAGTTAAGAAATCAAACATAGTATTTTTCATGTCAGCTTCTGAAGTTTGCCCGCCGGGCTCAGTGGTTTCAGCACTGGTGTGTTGCCACAGCAGCAGGCATGCAAACCCTCCCCAATAAACTAGAGCAGGTAACCTGTTGTGCTGACAGCCCACAGAGAAGGACCCACGTCCCGGCACACCCTCCAGCCTGAGTCTCCCTTACCTACAGCTTGATCACAGAGCCCTGAGCAGGGTGTTGATCGGGCTGGGAGTGTTGACTTAGAAGAAGGTAATTTCCTGCACGTGCCCCCGAGGATTGCACACGCTATCTTCCACCTGTGTGCATCCTGCAAGCGCCCCCGAGGATTGCACACACTCTCTTCCACCCGTGTGCTACTGCTCACAGCGAGTCTCCAACAGCCCTGCTCGCCGCTGCAAACATCTCATTAGACTAATGCATTCAGCACAGGCAGAACACTCGATTTACCATAGCTACGGCAGTGAATTTCCATTACGATGACAGCTTCAACCACATCATGTCCGGAAAACCAGCCAACCACTGGCTTCTAAAGAACACACATATTTTACATGCAGAAAGCGAGGACTCTGTGTGTGTGTGTGTGTGTGTGTGTGTGTGTGTGTGTGTGTGTGTGTGGTTTCTTTCCCCTTTACAGCCCAACTAAGATAGATGCACAGTGCAGCTTTTTGTCCACACAGGCTGCCAGGTAATGACACTTCTGCTTCTTGGGTAGTTACTTCCTTGTAATAAACTGAATTATGTCACAATCGTCAGAACGGGTGTTTCCTACATTTCAGTTTTCATTACTCCTCCTCTGTTGCCATAGAAACCAGACTGTAACATCATCTCTTTGTCCCGGTCCTGCAGCAGTGAGGGCCACACCAGGCTTCTAAGACTGTAGTGGTCTGACAAGGCCAATGTTTGGCTTTGGGTAGGAAAAGAGAACAGTGCCAACAGCCTGGTTGTTCCAGAAAGCCTGTGTGTTATCAGAGGCGTGTGCCTGTGCAGGTGACACACTATGGCTGTACCTGTCAGCTCCAAAGCTGCCTCTCCCACGTTTAATGCCACACAGCTCCACATCTGGATGTGCACACATGTAAGTGTTTCTTCACGCCCAAACACACTTGGGACCTGCATGGGGAAGGAGGCCTCACGTGAGAAGGAGCCGCTGTCTCCTCCACACACTGCCTTCCCACTAAACCAATTTATCCCAGAGAAGGGGCCTTTCCCCCTCCGTTCTTTCTAGAAAGTAAAGCAAGGTTTTCTAGTTCCGACTTCTCTCACTCTGGGGAACTGAGATATGGCCCAAGTATCTCCTACAAGCTGAAATCCCTGTTCTGCCAATGCAGGCTGCCCACCAGGCTTACTTGCGGGAATGGGCAACATGCTCACTTGGGCAGCACTGGCCATCCGCTAGGCTAATCTGGAAGGTCTGGGCCACAGCTTCGCCAGTTATTGAGAAGATGAAAAAGGAAAACGGAACTACAATCTGAAGTTCGTCGGAATGAATGCGCAGTCTGAAATAAATTTGTCTCATCAAATTAAACAGGTATGGAAAACTGATGCTTTTGAGGTCAAGGCATTATACTTCCCAAGAAAGAACTGTGCCCTGGCTGGCACGTGTCCTTTCTGCCTGTGACGGCTGCCTACCACAGCTCTTCCCGCTCTGCCTCAAGTTGGTTCCCACAGCTTGGATGGCAGTCTCCACTTCTGCTAGGTGCCATAAAGAGTCACGTGTTTGTACTGACAGTGGTGTGTGCCCCCTTTGACATCCAAGGAAACCAAAGGCTTGAATTAGTGAGACTCTCTGACAAGATTGGCCCTGAAAAGCTCTCAATAAATTTCCATTTTACCAAAGACCTGGGCTTAGACAGCTGGGCCAAATGGAAATTCTTACTGCCATGGGAGACAAACTGAGCTGAAATTCATGATGCAGATGTGGAAAAGTAAATGTGTTCACACACACACACACACACACACACACACACACACACACACACACACAAAGGTGTAGATTACACCCAGTTAAGGAGGATGTATGTGAATAGTCACAGAACCCTCTCCTCATGGGAAGAGACCTCAAAGAAGCCAGGCACGTCTGGAGAAAGCACTGTGGTTCACCACCCACTGACAACTGTTGTGTGATATTTTGCTTGTGTTCTGACAAATAAAGCTTGCCTGGAGTTCAGAAGGCAGAGCTAGCCACTAGTTAACCATAGAGGCCAGGCAGTGGTGGCACACACCTTTAATCCCAGCACTAAGGAGGAGGAAACAGGAAAATCGGGAGTTCAAGGGCCACCCTGGGCTACACGAGAATGAACCAGTCTAAAAGAGAAACAGAGCCCGGCATTGAGGGTGCACGCCTTTGATCCCAGCACGAGGGAGGTGGAGACAGGAATATAACATGGGTGGAGATAGGATCTCCTCCATTCAGTCTGAGGATTTGTAGAGACGGGATCCCCCACTTCGGTCTGAGATTTGTAGAGGTAAGAAGTCTCGCTGGGCAGTGGTGGCTCACGCCTGTAAACCCAGCACTTGGGAGGCAGAGGCAGGTGGATCTCTGTGAGTTCGAGGCCAGCCTGGTCTACAGAGCTAGTCTAGGACAGGCTACAGAGAAACCCTGTCTCGGGGGGGGGGGGGGGGGGGGAGTCTCCTTGTGGCTGCTGCTCTGCTTCTCTGACCTTTCAGCTTTCACCCTAACATCTGACTTAGGATTTTTATTGTTAAGACTAATTAGGGTCGCGCTTCAGAAAACAACCCTTTTATACTTACATTTAAATTGAGTGTTTTGTCTTTTGAAAATATATTATAAAACCAAAGGGGAAAGGTAAAAATGAAGTTGAGAAAGAGGAAGAGGAAAAAGAACTCGTTCCCTTAGTTCATTTAATTGTTGAATTTTGATGTTTTGTTTTATTTGAGAAAATGCAAGCTTGGTGGTTTTGTTTTATGTGTGGGTTGTTTGTAATTTCATACAATTGATTTCACTTAAGAAGAAAGGGGCATAAGAAGAAGACAAGAAGAAGAGAAGAAACTAGAAGCCAGTTAGGTATGGTAACATCAGCTTTCAGGAGCCTGAAGCAGAAGGAAAGAGGCCAGCCTGGGTTACATGGTGAGTCTCAGGGCAACCTCAACTATAGGGTGAAACCCTGAGATGGGGAGGGAGGGAAGATATGTATATATACACACATATATATGATATATATATATATATATACACATACACACATATATGATATATACATACACACATATATATGATATATACACACATATATATATGATATATATACATACACATATAAGATATATATATACAGGCATACCTATACATATACCTATACATACATACATACATACATATATATATATATATATATATATATATATATATATCTGATAGGTAGATACATAAATAACACTAGGACCCGATGGATGTTTAAATGTAGCCTGCACCAAGTATCAAGTTCCAGCCACAGCTGCGGTCGTGGCTGTGGCCTCAGTCCCACACCACATTCCACTGAAGAACACCTTGGATGAGCTGGAATACTGGGTGTTCAATTTTAACACAGCTCTTTGCATAAATAAAATGAGTGTTTCTTAAGGAACCAAGCCCTGTAAGAGAAAAGGCTTTGGTAGAGTTCTCTCACAAAAAGAAACGGGTTTTCTTTCCCAGCAGGCTTCTGAGAGAGGGCTCTGATGCTGATCCGCGTGCTCTGCGTCCCCATGTTCATGCAGATGTGTTCTCCGTGTGGCTTGTCCCTGAGCCAGGGGTGCCTGGGTTGCTGCATTGCTACCCAGTGTCAACTTGGCAGTCAGACATGAACTTGCAATTAACTAAAGCTGACTTGAAATATTTAAATATATACTACTGAAATTAACTGTGAGTACATGCACGCATGTTCCTCAAATTTCTTCTTAACCGTCACCACAGACCTTAAGTTACCAATGTTTTACAAAAAAAATCTTGAATGTTTTTTTATTCCAAGAAAAATTTAAGTAAGCATGTAAGAGAAAGAAAATTTGTGGGATGGCAAGTATCTGTGAAAGGATTTTTAAAAGGCGCAGTGTCCTCCTCACCCATTATAGCTCTAACTTTGCATTTCTCAGGATGACCATCCAAACGCTTAGGCTGGGCTAGGGAGAAGGCTTGGAGGATAAAGTGCATGCTGCATAACATGAGGAGTGGAGTTCAGATTCCCAACCCTTCCAGCAATGCCAGGCAGCGGAGGTGTGACTGCCTGAGATCCCATTAGGATCCGGAAGCAGCGATTAGACAGATGGCTAGCTGGATCAGATGAACCAGAGAGTTCCAAACTCATTGTGAGACTCTGCCCTAGCAAATAAAGTAGAGGGACCAGGGAGATGCCTGCCATCAACTCTTCTCTGGCCTTCGCACAAATGTACGCACACATGTACCCACACACATGCAAACACCAGCACATAGACACACAGACACACAGACACACAGACACACAGACACACACACACACACACACACACACACACACACACACACACACTGCTGTTCCACCTTGCTCTTCCTCGGTGCTGTGGTCGATTTCTCAGAGCACATTCCACATAAATATCACTTGGTTGGTGGGTAGCAAGAGGTAACCAGGGGAACAGGCTCCTATCTCAAATGGAAACCCACATAGGGTCACCCCTATCTGAAAGGTGATCATTCTGTTAGTTGCTGGTGAAGACACCATCCACATTAAAAGCAGCCTGCCCTGAGAGGCGGGGCTTTCCAAGACAAGCCTCCAGCTGAGAGGATTCTGCACCGGTGAGGAGTCCATGCTGTGGCACACATAATCTTAAGGATTAATGTAACACTTACTGAAGGACTGCTGCTCCATATGGTATCCCAACCCCAGCCATCCTGGAGAAATAGGTCTTAGTCCCACCCCACAGACAAGAAAAATTAGTCCTGAGGATGTTAGACAGCTCAGAAGTGATGGACAGTGCCCAGGTGTTTGCTCCTAAGACACAGTTATTTAGTCTATCACACGGCTTCCTCACACTGCCTCTTGTTCCAGCCCCCTATAAACCCAAAGACCTTGGTCAAGTTGCTGCCTTGCTTCAGCACAGGGGTCTAGACTGGAGCATCATGTTGTCTTCATGAGCCCATAAGATTCTGATACCCTAAGAATTGCCTTCTCCACCAGGCTTGATTGACCAACTTTAGGAGTTGTGGCTTATTGTGGCTGTGGCCATGGTTAGTAACAGGCAAAGGGCACTCTTTCAGGCTGGAGGTATGGCTCATTGGTAGCATACCTACCTAGCACTCACCAGGCCTGGAGTTTGAGCCCCAGTACTACAAAAGGAAAAGCACATTCTCTCTAATAACATAAGACCTGGTAAATGGAAGTATCCAACTGACAGTTTGAAGAAGTTTTGTCTTTTCAAGATATGGTCTTGCTATGTAACCCTGACTATCCTAGAACTCACTATGGCCTTGAACTCACAGGGAGCAGCCTGCTTCTACCTCCTAGATGTTAAAATTAAAGGTGTGTGCCACCACAACCAGCATGAAGGAAGATTTGAAGAGAGCTCACAAAGAAAGAGGGGCAGTGGAGACATGGCTTCCATTTCACAGCACCTTGCCTTATTTCCTAAAGACTGGAGTATCTACATGGTTTGGGAAGGTGTATGGCTTATGACTGCCATCTCACCAAAGGGAAACAGAGGCAGCAAATGGTTAATCTGATGGTCAGACTAGATAGGAGTGGGTGTCTCTCATCCCCTGACTCCTCAATCTCTCCCAAGAGTCCTGTGGAGTTTTCCTGTGCCATCAGCGGCTCCCAATAATCACCCAGAAACTTGATATTAATTGTAAATGCTCGGCTGATAGCTCAGGCTTGTTACTAGCTAACTCTTACATTTTCAACAAAACCATGTTTTTATCTGTGGTGCTTTGCCACACGGCTTGGAACCTTTTCTCAGTACTGCATATCCATCTTGCTTCTCCCTGTGTCTGCTAGCTACTCCTGACTCCGCCCTTCTTTATCCCAGCATCCTTAGTTTGGTGTCCCATCTATACTTTCTGCCTAGTTACAGGCCAGTCAGTTTTTTATTAAACTAATTCTAGTGACAAATCTTCACAGTGTACAAAATGACTATTCCATAGCACTGCTCTCCCCGAGGCTGGGTGTTAGTTAAAACTACTCAGAGATCTTTTCAAGATATATTTTTAAAATATTTATTTATAGTTATGTGTGTGCATGTTTTACCTGTGTGTTTGTCTGTGCACCATGAATGTGCTTGGTACCCAAGGAGACCAGAAGAAGATGTCAGGTTCCCTGGGACTGAAGTTAAAGAGGAATGTGAGCTGCCATATGGATGCTGGGACTCAAACCCAGGTCCTCTGGAAGAGCAGCCAGTGTTTTTAACCACTGAACCATCTCTCCAGCCCCCAAACAGAGGCCTTTTCAAAATTAAAGGCAAAGTGTTCTTTGTAAGAAGATGAGGAACAACCCAAACGTCCAATTAAGTAAGTGTATCTATCATATGTGCGCACCAGAGAACACACATCCAGAAAGGCTGACAAACCAAGGCAGAGGGGCTGGAAGACAGCTAAGAGCCATTGAGAAGAGTGCTGAGAAATGCTGCCCTTGGGACATGTCATGGCCACTGCAGCCATGGCGACCTGCACAAGATCAGCCAACATTCCAACAGGCAGATCTAACTGGACTCAGCTGACTATTACCTGAGACAGAGAGGACATGAAGCAGGGGCATGTTGGTGATTCCTGGGAAATGGGAAAGTGGTAAAGGAGAGTCCCAATGGTCAAGATGCATTGTTTACATGTAGGAAACTGTCAAAGAATAAATAAAAGATATTACTCCATTTTTAAAAGCGGATGCCACACAGCATAGAATAATAGGAAAAGAGATTCATAATACACATTTGCTGAGAAAATTTAAGGCTAGAAAACAATATACAGAATAGAATTTTATTTTGAAGAGAGGAATGATTTACAAAATATGGGTGAAATGTTAGCAGTGATGGTTCATTGGTGGTGGAAGTGTGAGTGGTTTTCATGCTTCTAGTCTTCTGTTTTCGACAAGGCAGCCATCCCTACTTGTTTTGTGATAACGAGGAGCTGAGTGGAGTCATCCATCATCAGGAACAGCATCTTTCCTTGTCATGTTAGGAAATGAACTCATGCTTCTCATAAATCTTGTTTTGTTTTGTTTGAGACAGTCCCACTGTGTATGCCTGGCTGACCTAGAGTAAACGATATAAACCAGGAGAACTTTGAACTCACAGAGATCTGCCTGCCTCTGCCTCCCAAGTGTTAGAATTAAAGACATGTATTCCATCCCCAGAACTTCTCATAAATCTTAAGTCTCAGATTTCACCATTGGAATGAAAACAACCCTTCTTGCCTACAAGGTGGGGACATCAGACAACAGCCTAAGCCAATTTGGAGACTGTTCTGCCATCCTCTGCTCTTGGATTTCCTTTAGGCTTATTCTGGAGCCTTTGCAGGGTACTGAGAACAGCCAATACACAGATGGGTCATTGCAGAACCAGTAACACTCAGTAAAGCCATGTACCAAAGAAATAACTCCCATCCAAGGAAAGGATTGTTCATTCAGATTCTGCTAAACCCAAACATGGCCTCCTCTGTGTGGCTCTGAGCCTGAGACCTGGGCTGATATTAAGGAACCATCTTAGCAGAAACATTGGCCTTGAGGTCTGACCGTTGGGTGACTCACAACCCACAGACTCTCCTTCTGAGGTAGAGTCTGGTCACCAGATTGTACAATAAAGGACACCAACATCAGGACGGTACTTTGGTCACGAGGCTGTAAATTCTAAACTGTTAAGGAACAGGGCCTGTAGCCCACCAGCCTCGCCTATCCCTCTTCTGTCCCTCCAGGCTTCTGGCCTCAGACCCAGTACAGTCACTGTGGTGTTTTGAGTAAGAATGACCCCATGGGCTCATATGTTTGAATGCTTAGTCACCAGGGAGTGGCTTTTGAAAGGATTAGATGGTGTGGCCTTATGGGAGGAAGTGTGTCACTAGGGGTGGGCTGTGAAGTTCTGAAAGTCCATGCCAGGCCCCTCTCCCTCCCTCCCTCCATCCCTCCCTTCCTCCCTCCCTCCCCCCCTCCTGTAGATCAGGATGTAGCTCCTGCTGCAGCGCTATGTGTGCTGCCCTGCTCCCTGCCATGATGAGAATGGACTAAGCCTCTCAATCTGTACGCCAGCCCCAGTTAACTGCTTTCCTTTATAAGAGCTGCCTTGGTCATGATGTCTCTTCACAGTAATCAAACAATCACTAAGATAGGCATTGTCTTAGTTATAGTTTCTCTTGCTGTGATAAAACACTGTGACTAAAAGCAACTTGGGTAGGAAAGGGTTCCTTTGCCTCACATATCCAGGGTCACAGACTACTGAAGGAAGCCAGGCAGAAATTCAGTGCAGAAACTGGAGATGGAAATTGAAGCACTGGCCGTGGAGGAGTGCTCTTTACTGGCTTGCTCAGTCTGCTTTCTTAAACAACTCAGGACCATCTACCCAAGGGTGGCACCACCCCCTGTGGACCAGGCCCACCCACTTCAATCATGAATCAAGAACATGCCCACAGGCTCACCTACAGACAGTCTGATGGAGGCATCTTCTCAGCTGAGGTCCACAGGCTCACCTACAGACAATCTGATGGAGGCATCTTCTCAGCTGAGGTTCCTCTTTCCCAGATGACTCCAGCTTGTGACATGTTGACCAAACTAAGGAGGACAATTGACATCTTGTCAGCCTGACTCACAGACACGTTACTATTAGACCATCATCTTTCCCCTTCTTCTTGTCCCCAAGATTTCATGTTATTATTACTATGACAATATAAAACATCCCAACGTTTAAAAGTCCCCATCCAGTGATGGAGTCTTAGAGGCTGCCTGGAGGGCCGCCAGAATCCCAGACAAGTTAGCTCTCATACAGACGAAAGAATGCCCTTGTACAGGACAGGTGAACCTGGCAGTGAAAGGGAGGGCAAGCAGGCAAAAAGCCAAAGCTCCCTCTTCCCATGTTCACTAGGGGAGATGGCTTAGGCTGAGGCTCCTTTTTCAAACAATCTGACAAGAAAGTTCCTCACAAGCATGCCCACCTGCTTGGGTTTTACTTGATTCAAGATGTAGTGAAGTTGATGACCGAGCTGAACCATCAGAGGCACCCGACAGTAGCACGACTTCTCTCAGGACACCAGTGCTTCTACAGGCATTTCCTGACCAAGCCCCTGGCCGACAACCAAGGCCCTGTCCATTACAGCACTGCTGGGACTCCACCGTCACTTCTGAGCACCGTCAACTAGCTGGCCACTCATGGGGGTCCCTTGGTGTTATGGACTGAATTGTGTCCACCTTAAACAAGATGTGTTAGGATCCTAACCCCTTGTACTCCAGAATGTACCCTATGAAGACCTAGGTGAGTTAGAATGAGGTCTTCAGGGTCGGCCCTAATCCCACAGGACAGGTGTCCCCATGAAAGGAAGAGATTTGCACATGGGCACGGGCAGGCACAGAAGATGGCTGTCGAGAGTCCAAGGAGGGGCACCTGACACAGATCCTTCCCCCAAAGCCATAGAAGCACCCAGAGTCCCCAGTGCTTTGCTTTAAGACACACCTTCCAAAGACACCAAATGTCTGCTGTTTAAGCCCTGCCATTTAAGAGACACTGTTACGGCAGGGCAGTGGTGGCACATGCCTTTAATCCCAGCACTCGGGAGGCAGAGTCACGGGGATATCTGTGAGTTCGAGGCCAGCATGGTCTACAGAGCAAGATCCAGGACAGGCACCAAAACTACACGGAGAAACCCTGTCTCGAAAAACCAAAAAACCAAAAAAACAAAAAAACAAAGAAACAAAGAGAGGGAGACTGTTATAGCAGCCTGGTGTACTAGTTACCCAGCTTCCTGGCTACCAATGCCCAGGCAAGGTGTCTTAGTTAGGGTGTCTATTGCTGTGATAAAACACCACATCCACAAACAGTTTGAGAAAAGGATTCGTTTCAGCTTAAAGTTTCACATCACAGTCCATCACTGAGGGAAGTAAGGGTAGGAACCTGGAGGCAGGAGCTGATGCAGAGGCCGTGGAGGAGTGCTGCTTACTGGCTTGCTCCTCCTGGCTTGCTCAGACTGCTTTCTCACATCCCAGGACCACCAGCCTGAGGGAGATGCCACCCATAGTGAGCTGGGCTTGCCCACACCAATCGTTAATCAAGAAAATGAGCCACAGGCCAATCTGGGGCACTTTCTCAACTGAAGGGCCCTCTTCCAAAATTTCAATCTATCTTATGTGAAGTTGACATGAAACTAACCAGCACAGATGTCATAACCCAGGAAGCAGAGCCAGCCACATCTCAGATGGGATCCTACAGTAGGGTGAGAGAAAAGAGCCCCACTCAGGGCAGGCAGTGTTACTGGGAACATTTTAAGGGATTTGATCCATCACACTGGGTTGAGTCTCCCGAATGCTAAGTGTAATGGAAAACAATTTTTGTGTGCCGCCCACTGGGTGTGAATTAAGTACCCAGAAGGCTTCTGGCTCAGGGTTGGTAAAGGTGAAATGAGGATAGCCATAGTTCTACCCAACAGGACAGTTCCTGTTTGGCTTGGAACCCAGTCCAGAAGCCAGCGTTCTAAAATAGCAAAATACAGATTTACACATAAAAGTTATTATAAATCATTAAGATCCTCAGAAGGAAACAGACCTCAAGAGCCACAATTTTTGCTGAATGAAATGATCAAAATGGTTAGTTTCTTCTTCTCCTTCCTTCCTTCTTCCTTCTTCTTCCTTCTTCTTCCTCCTCCTCCTCCTCCTCCTCCTCCTCCTCCTCCTCCTTCTCCTTCTTCTTCTTCTTCTTTAACCTGTGAAAGAAACAGATGATGCAGGAGAAGAAAATGGCAGCTTCCTATAACACAGAAGGCTTCATGCATACTTTTATTTGACCCAGCCCAAACCATTCCCTGCCTGCCTCCACCCAAACTTATTCCTGACTAGGATTTAAAAAAAAAAAAAAATTGAAGAGTCTCAGTCAAATGTGCTTATCAGAAAAATAGGGAATTTTTTTAGTGCATGTCTCAAATACTTCATGGGACATACTTGCATGACAAAAAATAGTTTGTTGTTTATCTGAAATTCACATTTAATTGAGTATCCTTTTATGAAACTTTAATCTGATTCCAAAGCTGCAGACAGAGGTGTGATGGAATGCCTGTAAGGATGGAATTTCCAGCATGAGCAGGTGGCCTTTGATCCCTGCTTCAGGGCCGCAGAGACCCTGCTCCTCCGAAGCCATCAAAGTATCTGTCCACTTCCCCCTCAAGAGGCCAAGGTTAGCACTATACACCTAAGCCAAAAACAGAAGGAGCAGCGACCGTCATCTGCACCCAGTGGGCTTTGGAGAAGCGGCTGGGTGCTCTAGGGTGGGAGATCGTCAGGACCCGCCCTGTAAAGTAGAGGATGACCCAGGTCACCCTGGACTTGGGAGGGGCTGCTGCGAGGACATGGCTGAGAGGAGTCTCAGGATAGCGAGTTCACACTGGGAATGAGGGTAGGAGCTGGGTACCCTAGTTCTTGAGCATCGAGCAGCCCTCCTCGGCTGCCTCGCGCCCCCTGGTGGCCACAGCTAGTCAAACCACTTACGCATTCCTGCCTCTGCGACTTGGATCCCAAAATCGAGGAAGGGAGAGGGGGGCTGAAGGGTGGGGTGAGCGGGTTGGGGGTGGGATGGGTGTGTGTGTCTTGGGGGCAGTGCTTTCTCGGTGGCCACTGGCCTGAAAGCATAACTGTCAGTGCCTCTATGGATACAGCGACTATCACTGCACGTTACTTACAGCATCTACCATCTTCAGTTATAGCTACAGAATGGAGCCTCGTGTAGCTATGGAGCCCAGGAGAGATCGTGACTTTGTTTTAGGGCATCTTTTCCAACTGAAGTCTGCGCAGTGAGCTCAAAGCAGCCTGGTGCCTTATAGACCCCATGACGTGACCCCTAGGTGTGACCCCTAGGCGGGATTCTTTTCAAATAGTAGGCTTAAGTGGTGGGGATGTAACTCAGTGGTGAAGTCCATATTCAGCCTGCCTGAGGTCTCCATGCCCGATATCTCAAATACAGAGCTTGTAAGAAAGGTGCAAACGGAAGTGGAGAGATAGCCCAGCAGTTACAAATACGTACTGCTCTTGCAGAGGAGCGGGTTTACGTCCCAGCACCCAAACCAGGCAGCTCACAATTGTTTGTAATTCCAATTCCAGGGGATCCAATGCCTTCTTCTGGTCTGTCTGTGGGCACTGCACCCCCTTGGTTCGTTAAGATATTTTATGTATGTGAAACATACATAAGATGAAAAACAACAAAAATAAGGTACAAGTAAAAGGCTGTAGAGTGAAAAATGTCTTCCTCGTGCCTCTGAGCACAGTATTGTTTCTGGTTCTGCTTGCTGACTCAAAACAAAAAGACTGAAATCTCAGCTCCCAGTTTACATCATTTCCACGGCGATTTCAGCCTCCCTGCCTTTCCACAAATTCTGGAGATGTGCTCCAGACCAAGTAGTCCTCCACTGGAAGGTGTTCTGTGTGTGAAGCCAGGACACCCAATGCTCCCCATGTACCTCTTCCACCTTTACCCAAAGCTGTTAAATGGAGGAGACAGCCAGCATATTCATGGCACTGATTTTCTTCCTCAATTTTACTATGATAAAGTGTCCAGATTTTATCTAAAGGCTGCTGAGATGTTACTGTGAGGTGGGTTTTTGTTTTGTTTTGTTTTTAGTTCTTAAGTGGGACTAACATTTAAACCAGTATATAGACTGAGTAATGCAGATTACTCTCCATTCCAGGCCTCATCCAGTCAGGTGAATGCCTTAAAAAGGAGTGTGCCTTAAATCCCAGCACCCAGAGGCAGAGGCAGGCAATCACTGAGTTTGAGGCCAGCCTGGTTTACAGAGTTCCAGGACAGCCAAGGCTATACAGAGAAACCCTGTCTTGAAAAACCGGGGGGTGGGGGGTGGGGGGAGGATTGCTCTTTCCTAAGAGGGGAATACTGCCATTAGATGCCTTTTGACACTGCAGAGCTGCTGTCCTGGGACTCCAGACTTCGAGCCTACCAAGGATATTCCAGATTACAATCCTGTGAGCCAATGCTCTAGACCAGTCTGCTGGTGTGTGCATGTACACATATACATATGTTTATGAGGGGGAAGGGAAAAGATGGATGGAGGGAGGGAGGGAGGAAGGGAGAGAGGGAGGGAGGGAGGGAGGGGGGGGGGGAGGATGCTGTTGTGTAGATTGAATCGTCCCCCTGCCCCTAGAGAGATGGGGGAGGCTCAGGACATTCAACATTCTCAAGAAATGTGCAGGGCTCACAAGAACACCTGAGGTTATATAAGCAGTAGATAAAGGGGGCTCTTCGGGGAGCAGCTATCTACAAATTGTGCAGGAGACTCCAGACTTCATCGGTCCTCACCTGTACCAGGTGGGCTTTTGGGAAATGCAATCACCCAAGTTGTCCATGCTCCTGTAAGTTATCATTCATCTATGTTCAAGTAAGTAGCCTCAGTAAACTCAGGGGTTCACCAAGGTAGTCTTGGATGGAATCATTTCTTTGGTCTGTTATTGCCCCATCTGGGGCAAACAGGATTCCTGTTCAGCTCCCGATGAAAAGTAATACAACAGATCCATAGACTCTTATATGAGTAAAACACCTTGTATGTACACATACATACGGATGTGTATTATATACGCATGCACATTCCACTGTATGTACATAGACTGGTAGACACAATTAGATGTAGCCTCCATTGGTCCTGTGTCTGCCGGTGTCTGGCTCAGCCCAGACCCACCTCTCCGAACATTTCCAGAGCCTTCTAGCAATTTGACCTCCTCTCGTCTTGTCAGTGGGTGATTTCCTTCTCTAGAGAACACATTGCTGTTTCTGTCTCTTAAAAAAGGAAAGAATAGCCGGGTGTGGTGGCACATGCCTTTAATCCCAGCAATTAGGAGGCAGAGGCAGGTGGATTTCTGTGAGTTCAAAGCCAGCCTGGTCTAAAGAGTGAGTTCCAGGACAGCCAGGCTACACAGAGAGACCCCGAGGGCAGGGGAAGGAAAGAAGAAAGCACACCTTGATCCCATTTCTCTTCTTCCCCCTGACTACTCCAGTGCTTTGGCTTTTTAATGAATGAATTTTTTTGTAATGAGACTCTTCTGTAGAAGAGTTTATAGCCAATAATGTTTGTCCCCTTATTGTATTTGTAGTGTGTGTGTGTGTGTGTGTGTGTGTGTGTGTGTGTGTGTGTGTATTTGCATACACAGAAAAGGAGTTAAAAGGAATGTATAGCACAAGATTTCTCCAAAATGCCCCTGCAATTCCATCAGAGGAATCAGGAACCATCACATTGGCAAGGGGCCAGCACCTTCCCCATGTCCCCTCCAAATCCCCACTGTCCTCCCTGAAAGCAGCCACCTGCCCGACTCATGGTGATCACTCTCTCCTCTGACTTGGGTTTGCCCTCTAGCCAAGCACCCCTTGTGTTTAAGCCTTAGATAATGGGGTAATAAACACAATCTTTGGCTTCTTTCACTCAGTGTTGTATTGGTACACTTTACTCCTACTGACAGCTGTAACTGCTGAGGGATGTCTTTCTGTACTCTGTGAATATGTGTTGCTCTGATTGGTTGGTAAATAAATCTGCACTGGCCTATGGCAGGGCAGGATGGTGCCAGGCAGGAAAATCAAGAAAGATAGTGAGGTAAGAAAGGAGAGTGGGGCTGATGCTGTGAGCCACCAGCAGGAGAAGCAAGATGTGAAAATATGGGTAAGCCATGGCCATGTGGCAACTTATAGATTAATAGAAATGGGTTAATTTAAGATAGAAGAGCTAGCTAGCAAGAATCCTGCCATAGGCCATGCAATTGTAAATAATATTAAGCCTCTGAATGATTATACTTTTAAAAAGATGCTAAAACAAAGCTAAAAACAGCTTCTTAGTGTGTCTCTCGGGCCAGCCTCAGCCTGTGGGCCTGACCTGCAGCATGAAGGATTCCTGCTGCAGTACGCAGAGGTATCTCCAAGCCACACAGTACACTGCATGGTGGATTTAGCTTTTGCTAGTACAGACAAAAAAAAGGTTTCTGGGCTACACATTGCTGGATGGAGGCGTGGACCCACTGCCTCCCTGAGTCAGTGGAGAGCAGGGCTCCCAGAGCTGGAGGTGAATTACCTCCACAATACTGAAAAGGTAAAATGGGCGGAGTCAGCAGCCAAAGCTGCTGCTTGAGTCCTAAACATGCAGTTTAGTAGTTTAAAATCTCTCCAGGTCAGAGAAGAATTATAGATTCATAATAAGACAGATTCATATGAAATAAATGTCTAAGTGGTTTACAGTGGGTGTAAAAATGTACATAGGTTTGGAAGAAATATATTCAGTTATATAAAAAAATAGATAATTTAAAAAAATAAAGTCTTTAAAGAGACAGTAAAAGTAATATAAAATAAGTCATGTAAAGATGGATTATATTATACTATATTGTCTTTGGGATTTTTACCTGCAGAAAAACATTTGATTGTAAAAGCTGCTGAGTTAAATCAATATGCATATTTTAAAGGTATCTTGACTTCAAAATTTGTGTCTAAGGATATGTTGCTTTGGAAAAGAGGCTCTGCTTTTGTTTCCACAGAAGATGAGACCCTCTGGATTGCTTCCAGGCTACTATGGTTTGACCAAGGAAGACCCCCTGAGAGGTCTCCAGTGACACCATGGCCCAGATGATCCAACATCCAGAATGGTTTCAAGGCAACTGGCTCAGACAATGCAGCCTCACAGACTACTCTAGTCAGGACTTGACCATAATTCTTAATTTTCTCAGGATTCCCATTAGATTGCCTCAACCAGCAGGAAGTAGTATGAAAAGCTTGCCCAAATTCCCAAAATATTATTTATAAATGTTTATTTTTATTAAAAGGGGGTTGATTATAAATGCAATCTCTTTCTAAAGAAGAAAGTGAAATATTATAGACATGATAGGATAAAAAGTAACTTATTTAAAATGTTTTACATTGCTATGGATTTTAGTTTATTACAAATTTAAAGCTAATTTTGTTATACTATATGTATATTTCTACTCTTGTTTAAGGTATGTTCAAATGCTCATTTGAAATTGTAATGTATAATTAAGAAATACAGATTAATAATTAGTCATCCAAGATGATCAAACTTATAGTCATGTTAGTTAAGTTTTCTATGTATACATAGATATATTTCAATTAGGTGATCTTCAACCACTTCAAAGATCTACAAAATATGACATTTAAAATATTTTAAGAACTTAGACTTTCCTGGACAATGAGACATGTCTGCTCCTGGCAGAACCAATTTACTTCAAAGAAAGAGATAGGCATCAAAGACACTCCATATGGAGTTTATCATCTTGGCAGAACTGGACATTTGTGCAAGAAACTGCTCTTGCATGGACTGCTTGACAAAATGTTATATAGACTGCTCATACAGGACCGATAGAAAAATGACCACTAAATTTTGCCAAAACAAGGCGAGATGGTCCTTCAGGTTCCTGCTTCACAGAGGAGACTGCAAAACATTCTACAGGACACAGGGAGACGTGACTAAACAACCCCTAAGCCTGTGGGCTGAAGATGGATATCCCAAATATTACAGAGGAACTTTGGATAACTGTCCAGGCAGGCAGCTGTCTCTGTCATTTCCAGAATTTTGGAAGTTGCTTACAATACATTTCCTGTTTACTTAGGTAATATTATATCCTTCTGAGGTCTTGGATGTAGTTGAAGACTAGATAGTTATAATTTTCCTTGGTTATGATAAAAGATAAGTTAGATAAGAAACTTTAGATTCACAAATATAGGATAAGTAGAATATTTTCTTTAATTTTGCCAAATACAAATAGACTAGATATTGTAACTGTAATTCTTGCTTGATAACTGTTACATATAATTTTACTATGTTAAAGTTAAAAGCTTCCTTTTTGATTAGACAGAAAAAGGGAAGTGCTGTGGGATGTCTTTCTGTACTCTGTGAATATGTATTGCTCTGATTAGTTGGTAAATAAATCTGCATTGGCCTATGGCAGAGCAGGATGGAGCCAGGTGGGGAAATCCAAGAGAGATAGAGAGAGGAGAAAGGAGAGTGGGGCAGACACTGCGAGCCGCCAGCAGGAGAAGCAAGATGTGAAAGTACCAGTAAGCCACGGCCACATAGCAACTTATAGATGAATAGAAATGGGCTCATTTAAGATACAAGAGCGCCTTTAATTCAAGCACTCAGGAGGCAGAGGCAGGTGGATCTCTGTGAGTTAGAGGCCAGCCTGGTCTACAAAGTGAGTTCCAGGACAGCCAGAGCTACACAGAGAAACCTTGTCTTGAAAAACACAACAACAACAACAAAAGGATATAAGAGCTAGCTAGCAAGAAGCCTGCCATAGTCCATTCAATTGTAAATAATATTAAGCCTCTGAATGATTATTTTATGAGTGGCCGAGGGTCTATGGAGCCAGGCAGGATTGGAGGAACTTGGGCCTGGAAAAACCTTCCAGCTACATAACTTCATTTCATTAGTATCTGCCACTTCATCGAATCCCATTGCACAGGTGCCCTATTGCTACATTAAAAAATCACCCAGCAGGGAGCTGCTTAGACCAGCATCTCTGCTGTCACATCTGAGCCAGGAATCTGAGAGTGGCTTAGCCAGGCCGCAGTCTCTCTGTTGCTGCCATCAAGCTATCGCTCAGTCTGTGCTCTCCAAGGATTTAGAAGGAGCTGGAAGAGCCCCTTCAGAACTAGTGCCCATGGCTGTTCAGATGGGACTTCGCTTCAAGTGGACCTCAGCATAGGACTGCCCATGACAGATTCCTCAGTGCCAAGGAACCAAGAGTCACATGAGAAACAGTATGCTCCCAAGATGGAACCTATGATGTCATCTATAGCCAACCCAGTCCTTAAAGTAGCACACCATCACTGCTGTCCACATACTACTGGCCACAGAGCCTGGACCTTGTCTAGGAGAGGGAACACAATGATAGAGTGCCAGCAGGCAGGGGGTTACTGGAGGTAACTGGTCTTGGAGGCTGCTCACCATAACCTTTATACATAGAACAACACAATTAGCTATTGTTATTGCTGTCCATTTAGGTTGCTTCTAGTTTGGGACTGTCACAGCATTTCTACAAACGTTCTTGTACGTGTCTAGGGGACCCATGTACACACATTTCCATTGGGTAAAGACTTAGAAGTGTAACTGCAACTTAGTGGCTGATGGTTATCCTTTTACAACAGGATTCACAGGGTTAGCTTCTACCAGGATAACTAGCAAGTTCCAGTTGTTACAGCTCTCTAAGACCCCTGCATACAATTAGCCTCTTCAATTCCACACACTCTAGTGAGTTCAGAGTGGTATTTTGTTGTGGTTTAATTTGTCTTTCTCTGATAGACAGAGAGCCTCAGTAGTGTTTCAGGGATTCATTGGCCATGATGATGTTGGGTTTTATGAAGTGTGGTAGACATGAACAGAGGATCCGATCATCAAGGAAGGACTTTCTGTCCATCTGCAGGGTATATGGTCAGCTGCAGACAGCTAGCAGCTCTTTGGAATCTGCTGCCTTCAGCACACAGAAACATTTTTAAAGGTATTTATTTTTAATCATGTGTACATGTGTATGGAGGGGATGTACACATGAGTGCAGTGCCCATAGAGACCAGAAGAGGGCATCAGACCTCCGAGAACTGAAGTTACATAGAGTTGTGAACTACCCCATATGGTCCTCTGGAAGAGTATAAAGTGTTAATTGCCCAGCCATCTCTCCAACCCCATGAAGAACCTTTTGCCCAAAGTCACCTCTGGATCTCACAGCTTTGACTTGATGAGACGGGTACAGAAACAGCCATGAGCAGGGTTCACACATGAGTTTCCTGCCAGGTGACGCCCAGGCTTGGCCAGGTCCTTACTGTGTCCAACTTCATATCCTGTCCAAGATGCTTCTTCCCCGATTTTGCTTACAAAAGTCTTGATTCCTTAGAAACATATCAGGGAAACAAAGAAAGGAAAGACATCTCTTGTATCTCAACCCCCTCAGGATTTGCCCCTGAAAACTGGGAAAGGCCTTTTTCAATTCCGTAGCCTATTTTCTTCTTGGATCCCCCTTCTCCAAACTTGTCATGTGTTTGTTTAGTAGAGAGGCCGGTTCTCTGTCAGTCATGTGGGTGGCAAATCCCTTCCCCTCTCTGCGGCTCATTTTTTATGCTCCCTCACTGTCTTTGAAAATCAAGAGGGTCAGCATTCAAATATGATTCAATTTCTCAATTTGTTTTTTTCTTGGGGGAATGTTCATTGCATCCTGTTGAAAAATTCTTTTCCTACCCTTGGGTCATACGCATACTTTATATTATATTCTAATAGACCCCAATGTTCTGCCTTTCAAAGTTAGAATTGGTTGTCACCTGGGTTTAACTGTTGTGCAAGGCATGAGACATGCATCATTCTTTCCCCCAAATGGACATGCAATTGTCTCAATACTGTATTCTGAAAATGCCTTTCGTCTCACACACACACACACACACACACACACACACACACACACATACATGCCTTGTCCTACAGCACGAGCTCAGCATATACATTACATGTGTGTCATCCACGGATGTGGATCTGCTTCTGGCTCTCCTTCTCTACTGTTGGCCTGTTTGTAGGCTCCTGTCCCAATACCAAACTAGATCTCTTTGCCCTCTCCATTTTTGTTTTATTGTGGTAAACTACACAAAATACAAGTTACCAAATCAGCCGTTGGTACTTATCCTCCAGTGGTATTTAGTACACTCAGCACGAGCAACCATCATCATCATCCACCTCCAGAGAAACTTTCCACCTTGTAACTGAAGTGCTGGGCCCATTATGCACTAACTATCCCCTCTCCCCTCCCTCCGGCCCCAGAAACAACCACTTTCCATCCGTTCTGCCCCTCAGGTCTGGACAACACTGAAGTACCTCGGATATGCAGTCACACAGCACTTGTCTTTTGTGACTTTTATTCTCTCATAGCACAATGCTGCATGTGATGCCAAGGTCATGTGTGCTTTAGCAGAGGGCAGAATCTATTTCCTTCTAAAGGCTGAATCGTCAGTTTGTCGGTTCAGTCAGCATTAGGTATTTGAGTTGTTTCCAAAGGAACGTAGTGTACCAACATCTGCTGTCACTTCTTTCAGGCACACAACAGAGGCAGCACTCCCAGGCCAACTGACAAGTCCATTGCCTTTTTGAGTTGTTGCTCTGGAGGTAACATTTGAGGATCCCTCCAACAGTACAGAGTACCAGCTTCTTTATCTACTTGCCAACATGTATTATTTTTTTTTCTTTATAGTAGGCAGCTTACTGACATCCTCACTTAACAGCATTTAATTTTCACGAAATCTAGTTTTTTTTAATTGTTGTGAATGCCTTTGGTGTCTTATCCAGGAGATAATTCCTGAATCTAACAGCATAACGATGTTCCCTTTTTTTCTAAGAGTTTTTATAGCCTTGGTGCTGTGGATGACTGTTTGGTAAATAAAACACTAATTGGTCAGTAGCCAGGCAGGAGTTATAGGTGGGACTAAAAGAGAGGAGAATTGGGAGAACAGGAAGGCAGGAGAGACCTAACAGCCGCCGCCATGACAAGCAAGATGTAATGTACTGGTAAGCCAAAAGCCACGTGGCAAAGTATACATTAATAGAAATGGGCTAAATATAAGAGTAAGAGATAGACAATGGTGGGCCTGAGCTAATGGCCAAGCAGTTTAAATAATATAAGCATTTGTGTGTTTATTTTATAAGTGGGCTGTCGGACTAACAGGGCTTGGTGGGGGCTGAAGAGAAGGTCTCCAGCTACAAATGGTGCCCAACAGCTCGAGTTTCCACCTTAAACCTGAGAATATTTAATAAGCAATTCAAAATGGAGCTAAAAACAGCTTCCTAGTTGTCTCTCTCAACTTAGCAGCAGCCTGCATGTTTGAGCTAGTCTATGGCAGGTTCATGGTGTGTGTGTGTGCAGACTTGACCTACACAGAGGTGTTTCCAAGCTGCACACTATTCTGTGTGTTGGATATAGTTTTTGCTAGTTAAAAAAAAAAAAAAGGTTTCTGGGCTACATGCTGCTTTGATAGAACTGCTTCTGATAGTTGATGGTACACATGGCTCCAGACCCAGAGCTGACGGTAAACTGTACCACCGCCACATTAGGAAGCTGAGGTGGGTGGAGCCAGCAGCCATAGCTGACGTTTCAGTCTTAAAAATGCTTCAGTTTAAAGCAATTGGTTCACAATAAGACAAATTCAGATGGAACAAGACTTTAAATGCTTTGCAATGTGTGTAAAAATGTACGTAGGCTTGTAAGAGAGAAAAATATATATACAGTTATATAAAGAAATACATAGTTTTTAAAAATAAAGTCTTTAAAGAGACAGTAAAGGTAGTATAAAAAATAAGCCACATAAAGATGGCTATTACACAGAGAATCTGGATTGTGTCGTTTTTGGGATTTTTAACTGCAGAAAAAGATTTGATTGTAAAAGCTATTGATTTAAACAAATATGTAAATTTTAAAGGTACCTTGACTTCAAAATTTAGATATAAGGATATGTTGCTTTGGAAAAGAGTCTCTGCTTTTGTTTCCACAGAAAGCCAGAGGCTATGGATTTGTTCCAGATTAAGATACATCAGGTTTGACCAGCCAAGAACCCCTGAATGGTCTCCAGTGTCACCATAGCCCAGATGATCCAACATCCACAACAGTTTTAAGGCAACTGGCTCAAACAATACACCCTCACAGACTACTCCATAATCCTAAAATTTTCTTTGTGTCCCCATAAGATACAGCACCCCCCTCCAGCAGGAAGTAGTAAGAGAAACTACACCCAAATTCCCAAATATATCAATCTGGCTTTGGAGATGGAATTGGCTCACTCCATCTCTAAACCCAGGAATATTGATTTAAAAAAAAAAAAAAAAAAAAGGTTAAGAGATTCTTGTGTCCTAAATCAGAAGAGCCTCTGGTGTGGGACAGAGAAAAACCAATATTTTTATTTCAATCAGGTTGATTATAAATGTGATCTCTTTCTAAAGAAGAAAAGGGGATATGATATAGATATAATAGGATGAAAGGGTAGATTAATGAAGTAACCTTTAAAGAGCAACAACTTGTTTAAAATGTTCTACATTGGTATAGATTTTAGTCTGTTGATACAAAGTTAAAGTTAATTTTGTTATCCTGTGTGTATATTTCTACTCTTGTTTAAGGTATTATGTTTGTACAGCTCATTTAAAACTGTAATGGATAATTAAAAATAAATTAATAATTACTCATCTATGAGTACTCATACTCATAGCCATGTTAGTTAAGTCTTCTAGGTAGACATAGATATATTTCAGATAGATAGGTAATCTTCAAATACTTCAGAGACCTATAGAATATGGCATTTAAAATATTTTAAAAATTTAGACTTTCTTGACGGTGGGACATGTCTGCTCCTGACAGCACCAATTTACTTCAGAGAGGAAGATGGGCATCGAAGACACTCCATATGGAGTTTATCTTCCCCTTGACAAAAATAGCCATTTGGGCAAGAAACTGTTCTTGCCTGGACTGCTTGATCGACTGGATATGCAGGACCCATAGAAAGGTGACCACTGAACTTTGTTTGGCAAAATGGTCCTTTGGGTTCCTGCTTCACAGAGGAAACTGCCAGACATTCTACAGGACACTGAGAGAAGTGACCGAGAGACTCTAGCCCTGTGGGCTGAAGACAAATGCCCCAACTTCACAAAGGAACATTGGATGATTGTCTAGGCTGCCAGCTGTCTGTCTATTGTCACAAGATTCCCAAAAGTTGCTTGCATCCTTCTCCCGTTTCTCAAGTAATATTATATCCTTCTGAGGTCTTTGATGTAGTTGAAGCTAGATAGTTACAATTTTCCTTAGTTATGATAAAAGATAAGTTAGATATAAAACCTTAGACTCACAAATATAAGATAGATAGGACATCTTCCTTAATATTGTAACTATAATTCTTGATAATTGTTTTGTTATATGTAGTTTTACTATGTTAAAGTTAGAAACCTTCGTTTTTGAAAAAAAAATGGGGGGAAGTGCTGTGGGTGATTGATTGGTAAATAAAACACTAATTGGTCAGTAGCCAGGCAGGAAGTATAGGCGGGACTAAGAGAGGGGAGAATTGGGAGAACAAGAAGGCAGGAGGGTACACGGCCAGCAGCCGCCAGGACAAGGAAGATGTAAGGTGACGGTAAGCCACGAGCCATGTGGCAAAGTATAGATTAATAGAAATGGGCTGAATATAAGAGTAAGAGATAGACAATGGTAGGCCTGAGCTAATGGCCAAGCAGTTTAAGTAATATAAGCATCTGTGTGTTTATTTTATAAGTGGGTTGTCAGACTAACAGGGCTTGGTGGGGGCTGGAGAGAAGGTCTCCAGCTACACCTTAGCACAATTAGGTCTTTGGTTCTTTGTGAGTTATTTTTTTGTACATGATGATAAGAAGTAAGGTTTTGAGTTCACTCCTTTACCTATGCATATCCAGTTTTTTTCCAGTACCATTTATTGAAAATGCTATCTTTCTCCAACTGACTGATCTTAACACCTTTGTTAAAAATTATTTGGCCATAATGGGTATAATGGTGCATACCTTTAACCCTAGTACTCCATAATCAGAGGCAGGAGGATCTCTATGAGTTCAAGGCCAGCCTGATCTACACAGAGTTCCAGAACAGCCAGGACTACATAGAGAAACCCTGTCTCAAAAACACAACAACAACAACAACCATTTCTTTGACCACATAAGCAAGGGCTTTATTCTGGGTTCTCTCCCCCATCTCATTAGTCTGTATGTCAGTCTTTATGCCAGCAGTACACTGTTCTGATTACTGCAGCGTGGTAAGTTTTAACATGAGGGTAAGTGGCTCCTTTAGCTTTGTTCTACTTTTTTCAGGGGCTCCATTGAAATTCCATATGGAGTTTAAGACAGTTTTTCTGTCTGTAAAACAAAAATGTGAAAACTAAACCAAAACTCTGGGGATTGAACTGACTCTGTTGATAACTTGGGAGTAGCACTCACTGACTTTCAGCCTTTCCATGCATGAGCACGGAATCTATCTACTTACGTCTTCTTTGATTTCCTTTAGCAATATTTTATAGTTTTCATCACCTTGGTTGAGTCCCAAGACTTTTTATTCCTTTTGATGCTACTGTAAATAGAATTGTTTTTCTGAATCCCTTCTCAGACTGTTCATTGGTAAGGTAGAGAAATACAATTGACTTTTATGTTGATTTTGTATTTTGTATCTTTAGAAGAATTCATTTGTGAGTTCTAACAGGTTTCTCTACATACAGAATCATAGCATGTAAACAGACATAATCTCACCGTTTTCTTTCCAATTTTGATGCCTTTTGTCTCTCTTTCTTGCGTAATTGCCTAGGCTTAAAATTCCAGCTCCGTGTTAAACAGATGTGTTAAAAATGGGCATCCTTGCCTTGTCCCTGATCTTAGATGGAACATGCGGTCTTTTCCGATCATGCACTATGCCCACTGTGTGGCTTTGTGAATTCTCTTTCATCCTCGCTTGCGCTCTGCACCAGAGATCTGCAAGCTGGAACTGCTCCTACGACCAGCAACACTGTCTCCTCCGTCAAACAGGCCAACCCCCAGTTCTCATCTCTCTTCCAGCAGCTGCGAACACAAGGGAACTCCAGTCTTGGCAGCATGCTCTCAGGGCTTGCGGACACCACACTCTCCTGGCTCCCTGACATTCTCCTTCTTGTCCCAGTGTCATACTTACTCCAGCCTCATCCCTCTCCACTTCCGGGGCAGTCTCATTCAGTGTGTAAATACCAGACTTCATTTCTAGCAGGAACTGCAGGCTTATATCCAGTTGCCTACCTTTTCCTTCAAATAATCTCAAAGTAACATGATCAATACTGAACATCTGACCTTGCCCCAAACCTGCTCCACACCTTATCTTTATCTTTTCAGCTCATGCAACTCCATTTAGTTGCTTAGAATTCTCCACCCAAAAAGTATCTAATCCTTTATCTCATAATAACACATCCAATTTACTAGGACAGCCAAACGTGCCCAGCTCAGATCTAAGCTCTGCTCCCCACATCCACAGCTGCCCATGTTTAGAGTGTGTCCTCCCATCTTAGTTAGCTACTTAAAATATTCCCTCTCAGACACAGCCAGTGGCAACTCGCAGGCATGGACTGTCTTCTAGGGATTCTAGATCCTGTCAACTTGATAATCAATATTATCAATACCACACTACCCAGTGTGGTGGCACACGTCTGAAATTCTAGCACTTGGGAGATTGTAGCTGGAAGTTTTCCTGTGTCCCGCCTGGACCTCAGCAGCTTATAAAAATAATCGCTCAGACCCTTAGTCAGAGAAGACACTCAGCGCTGCTGGGGGAGCAAGATGTAATAGAATACATGTAATGCCACAAAGCCACATGGCAAAACACAGATTTAAAGGCACATGCCTCTAATCCCAACACCCGGGAGACAGAGCCAGGCAGGTCTCTGTGAGTTCGAGGCCATCCTGGTCCACAGAGCGAGATCCAGGAAAGGCAAAAGCTACACAGAGAAACCCTGTCTCGAAAAACAAAAAACAAAACAAAAGTTTGTAATCAATAGAAGCCTCTGTGTGTTTATTTGGGACTGGACCAGGCAGGACAGAAACTTCAGTCTACAGATGGAATCAAGAGGATCAGTGCTGTGTAGCAGTTTCCTCTGAGAATAAAACCTCCCAACTTGGAGTGAAGCTGGCTAGAATATAGGATGTTAAAGTGGAGGTGAAGCAACAGGGACTTTTTTGTCTATTTGTTTTCTGTTGTTCCTTGCAGGCCGCAAGAATATATTATAGAGATTCAGCTGTGTATTAAAGCTATACCTAGAAATTTCAAGGCATTTTTCTAATAGGAAGTCATTTATCATGAAATATCTAATATTCAGTTTTTAATATTTCAGCTGTCTTCTGCTATGAAATTCTTGTGTGCCCATACACGACTAGGCCACTTGGCAAACAGTTCAGCTTCTCAGACCTGCTGATCCACTAGACAACTAACTCTTACTCCCCTACCACCACCCACTCCTCCAGGGCCTAGAAGGCAGGCGAGGCTGTAGATGCATAGCTTTGTTTCCTGGGCAAATAAAGCTCTGACCAACCACTTCCTTCATGCCTAGGGGCATGGCAGAGAGATTGACTGAGGACAATAGGGCTTTTTACATAACCATGTGCAGTAAGGACTGGAGCAGAATTCCAGGGAAGGACACAGAACCCGTGGTCACAGGAAAGAGAGGACGACAGAGATTCTGTAGAGGATAAGGCAGATCTCTTGTAGAGTTTATCAAGGCCAGGAGTAAGAAGCCAGGAAGGATAGATGGAAGATGAAGGAACAGAGGACAAAGATGAGACAAAAAGCATATGGGCTGTTATTACCAGGGCTATGAGGGGACAGAAAAAGTAGGTAAAAAGAGGAACTGAGACTCAGGATAGAACTGAAAGATAGAGGTTTATGGTGATATTTTATTTGTACTGAAATGTGATTTTATTTATATGTTAATAAAAGTTGCCTGGAGGTAAGAGCTAATAGCAAATCATAGCAGAAGCGGGGCGGTTTAATCCCAGCATTTGGGAGGCAGAGCTAGGTGGATCTCTGTGTGTTCAAGGACACAGCCAGCTTGGTGACACACGCCTTTAATCTCAATACCAACCGTAGAAGACCTGGAGGTCTCTATAGACAGGTAGTGATGAGGAGGTCATGTGTTTGGGTTTACAACCAATGAAAAGGCAGAACAGAAAGTCAATAAAAAGGACATACACACAGGAAGTAGGCCTCTTTCTGAGGGGAAGGACGGCAGTGACAGCTAGGAGTAAGAAAGGCCATTTTAAGTCTCAGCTCTCAGCTACTGCTCTGACCTCGTGGGCTTCTAACTCTGCAATTGGCTCTGTGTTTCTTATTTAAAATAAGACTGTTCATCTACAGAAGTTATATAGGAATAAAGCAAACAGACACAAGAGTCTAGTGTATCCAGATTCATTTCCCCTGCTGTTGATAGCATCTCTCTTGGGCCCCCTGGGAAGCAAGTTAAGAGGCTGGACCTCCCATTTCCAAAAGTTGTTGTCTTTGGTTTTTTGAAACAAGGTATCAGTATGTAGCCCTGGATGGCCTGGAACTGGCTATAGGGACCAGGCTGACCTCAAATTTAGACATCTGCCTGCCTCCACCTCTCCAATGCTGGGTTTAAAGGCCTGGGAGACCACAATGCCCATCAGGATTTTAAAAAAATATTTATTTATTCATTCATCCATTCATTTATTATGTATACAGTGTTCTGCCTGCAGGCCAGAAGAGGGCACCAGATCTCGTTACAGATGGTTGTGAGCCACCATGTGGGTGCTGGGAACTCTGGAAGAGCAGTCAGTGGTCCTTAACCTCTGAGCCATCTCTCCAGGCCCCCATCAGGATGTTAAAAGGGAGGAGGTGAAACAAAAAATGTTCTAAGGGTATGGGGGCTGTGTATGTGTGAAATACTCCACCCTTCAGGGAAGTTTGCCAAACTTAGGAAGTAAATAATGCAAAGGCTTCTGGTGGTCCCTCTACGTCTTCCTCAAGCACGTGAGCTATAAGGACTGCTGAGAGACACTCAGATAAGCCAAGCTGCCTCAGAAGAGGCTCAGACCAACTGAGCTACTACAGGCTGGGCAATGTGTCCGGTTTCCAGACTGTGTGAACTGTTATCCATGCTGGGGGATGGTGTTAGTTATTTTGGTGCTCTTACCCCACGAGGAACATGTCCCAAACACGACAAATCCACAGAAGAGCTGTTTATTAATATAGGATAGGAAGAGACAGACATGACAGGCCACATGGTCAAGAGAAAAGGAAGAGAGGAAAAGAGGAGAGAAGAGACCTGTGCAAAATGGCGCCGGGTTTTTAAAGAGAGGGCTGCACATGTGCATAGGACCACATGTGGCTACTCCATGCATGCACGAGATTACATGGCCGTACGTACTTTACGCAGAAATAACTAGGCAGTCCGCCAGGCAAGCCCAACTGTGTGGGCATGTTGTGACTTCCTATCATTCCTGACTTGTTTTTCTCTCAAAAAAAAAAGAAAAAAGAAAAAAAAATGTGGATGAGTGGGTATGGGGTGCCATTTCTCACAAAGACTGCTTCAGCCTGAATGGTGGGCGTCAATTGGTTCTTGGAGGGAAATGAGGAAGCTGACTCCTGAAGTCCTGGGATGAAGTCCTGCAGCTGTGTCCATCCTTCATGGTGTGGCTGGTCCTGGGATGAAGTCCTGCAGCTGTGTCCATCCTTCATGGTGTGGCTGGTCCTGGGATGAAGTTCTGTCATGCCTTGTCCTGCAGCTGTCCGTCCTTCATGGTATGGCTGGAAACCTTCTGTCTGACATGATACTGGTGACACAAAAAGCTTAGAGAAAAGACTCATTATTATTTTTTTTGGAGTTGACATTTATCTGAGGTAGATCTGGCCTGTCCGGATGGAGACATGTTAAAAAGGTGGCTGTGATGTTTTAGTACTCTGCTTGATTTTTACCTGAGACAAGCCTTATTCGAGGTACTTTATTTAAGGCACCTGTTTGTTTTGTTAGTGTAGCATTTAGGAAACACAGGTGATCAGTATTGAACAGTGATAGACTGTTATATCCTTACCACCTGGATATTTTGATGGTCCCTTTTGCCTCCGGCTCTGTGTGGCCCTAGTTGGGAAAGGAAGGGGTGATACCTTATTCCTCTGGAATTGGTGACAAGGCAGTGGATCCTGGTGTCCTCTGGAGCTTGAGAATGCATGAGAACTTATTTTTTGAATTAGGAACAAGGCAAAGATCATGGCCCTGTCTGTGTGCACATGAGAAACACAGGCGGTAACTTTGAAATGAGACAATGAGCTCTTATCTTAGTTGGAAATCCTTCTCATTAAGTAACTCTGAAAGTACAATTAAATCTGGTGAGGTAAATAAGGCTGTCCTCTGTTCCCGACAATAGAAAGGAGGAGTGACATCCTAAAACTGCCAGGACTGAGTCAATGGCTCTGGTGTCCAGAAGGAAAGAAATTGATCGCTTCCCTGCTGAGTTCTGGGTTCCCTGCTGTGTCTGTAGCCAAGCCTAGGTTTGCTGGAGGTCTTAGCTTGATGTACCCATGCGTCTTGGGGCCTGGGGGCAGTCAGCTGACTGGTTGTTCCTCTAGGCGGCACCTTTAGCAAGGCTGTTGATGGGCAAGGCATTTGCTAGCCCATGGCCTTTTTCACTTAAAACAGGGACCCAACAGCTTTTGGGAGTCAGCGAGTGCCAGCACTTGGCAATTTTGTTTTCGGGCTTCTATCTCTTCCCTGGCACACCTTAAATGCCACAGATGACTCTTTTGCCCATGGTTTCAGGAGCCTTGCTCTCCAGATACTTAACTTTTAGCTGGGAACAAGAGACGGATTTTACTCCCTGTCCTGAATTTTTTTCCTGACAATTGGTGGCTAAAGGACAGCTTTTGGAAGATCTGCCAGTAGGCAGACTGTAAACCAGTCCTTTTGGAAGACTTGCCTGAGGCTATAAACTGATTTATTTGGGGGGGGGGGCTTAGGAGCCATCCTAATTATTGTAAACTTAATTGTTTAGATCTCACCTGCTTTTAGACCCGTCTGTGCTTCTCAAGGCAGCTTGAGAATGAGTGGGTGGAGTTAAGGTGAGTTAGGGTGAGTCTTAGGAACCACCCAAGCATGCGTTTGAGCCTGCCCACCGCCAGCACAGAAGTCAGACAGAAAAGGTTACACATGGCAGATGCAGAAGTGGGGAAGGAGAAGGGTTTAGAGCTTCAGCAGAAAGCATGGACGTAACTCTTATTTGCCCATTTGATGGCAGAAGTTCCTGCGACGCTGTTATGTGGCCAGGTTTATGCTGTTATGTGGCCAGGTTTACCAGTACCTGCCCCTATCCACCAATGTAGGTGGTCAATGTATCTGCCCCTTTGTCCCATGGCTGTAGCTGAGAGAAAAATAAAAAATTAAAATAACAAACCGGGATCAGACTCCAATCTTGGGCGTCCCCAAAGAATGGAGAGAGATCTAAGAATCAGCTCAAGTTCACCATCCTCTTCATCAAGGGATGGGAAAGGCTGTGACTGTGGTGCAGTGGTCTACCCGGTATACCCCAGATGACATTTTTCTCCTTGTCAGGAGTAAAAATGTGCCTCCCGTTGCCAGCACAGCCCAAGGACAACCCCCAGGATGTCCGTCACAAAGATATAGCTCAGACTACAGCTGCAAGAACAGCAGACTCGCTGTGAAGAACCATGGCGGTATCAGGGTAGCTGTATAGGGTCCAGCGGAGGCGAGGGATGCGCATGCGCTTGCAGTCTCGCTGGACAGGGGAGGAGGTGGCAAGCAGCAGCAGTCAGCAGGTCCTCGGTTGTTGTATCGAGTCTTTCTAGAGCTTTACTGAGAGAAAGAGGGAGAGAGAGACAGCGCGGAGGGAAGAGAGAAGGAGAAATGAAAGTTGGAGCCAGAGCAGGGCCTTTGGAAACGGCCACTGCCGAGGAAGAAGAATCCGGAAGAGGAGCTGAAGGAACAGACGCCCTAGGAGTAGGGGTGGGAGTCAGAGGTCGGATAGGTGGAGGTTCATTAGCAGCATCTAGAGTCAGAGATTCCGGAGTCAGAGAATCTTCCCGTTTGGGCATAGCTAGGAGCACAAGAGCAGGAGAGAAGGAGTCCAGAAGAGACAGTTTAACACTGGAGAAGAAAGCTATGATAGAGAACAACCCTTTCCATTTGCCTGTTCGCTGGCCAAAATTAGATAACTCCCATAAGATATTGGGATTTTTGTTATTTTCTAAAGCATACCTGGGCCATCTCTCAGTACAGAGATGGATAAGCTTAGGAATCTTTAAGTAAAGCTTCAAGAAGACAGCATAAGGGAGAAGGACTGATCAGGTTGGAAGCCTTATTTCCCATGTCTGCAGCGGAGAGGCAGAAAAATAAAAAAGCAAATGTGATCTGGAGCCAAGATCTCCCTGAGACCAAGGACGGATCTTGGGCACAAGCTGATTCATCTGCTCGTCAGCTGAGAAGTGGGGGCTGCTGTGTGAAGCAAGGATTCCCTGGGAATCCTTAACGTCCAATCGCCTGGTTGAGCGTGCAAAACGTGCTGGCTTCACACAGCCCCAGGACGCACCCGATGGTGGTGATCCTATTGTGAGAAATATCTCAAGCTGCAGATGTGGAGGATGGCTGGAAATTTAGGCCTGCGATACCGGTCGACTGTAGCCAGTGAAGACCGTGGCCAGGGGTTCCCCTGGTTTCAAGAATAACCAGTGAGGTGCCGGACGCTCAACGGTCATTCTCACGGATTCAGGAAACCGTTTTACGCTAGCCGAAAAGGGGAAAACTCACCAATCAGAGGAGCGGTGTTGTGTGCAGACTTGTGTGGCCAGGTGAATGGACAGTGGTCTGCGGCGTAAGGAGCAGAGTCCCCGGTCCCTGGGTTTCCAGGCACAGGGCACCCAGAAGCACCCGTTCCCTCACAGCACCAGAATGTTAGTTATTTTGGCGCTCTTACCCCACGAGGAACACATCCCGAACATGACAAATCCACAGAAGAGCTGTTTATTAATATAGGATAGGAGGAGACAGATGTGACAGGCCACATGGTCAAGAGAAAAGGAAGAGAGAAGAGGAGAGAAGAGACCTGTGCAAAATGGCTTTTTAAAGAGAGGGATGTGCATGTGTAAAGGACCGCATGTGGCTACTCCACGCATGTGCATAGATTACATGGCCGCGTGCGCTTTACACAGAAATAACTAGGTGGTCCGCCAGGCAAGCCCAACTGTGTAGGCATGTTGTGACTTCCTATCAAATGGCACCTCAGTGATGCTGCCTTCTTTCTGCTTCTGTAAGTAACCTCCCATCTGTATTCTGGGAGTAACCCCAATAATTCAGTTCACCAAGGTGGATTTTGGCGGTATCCATATTTACTTTGATCTGTAATTGTCAGTTACCTTTCTAGGGTTCACAACTCCCTAAGAATTATGTCCCATAACAATCTGCAGTTCAAGATCATCCTCAGCTATGTGACAAGTTTGAAGCCAGCCTTAGCTACATGAGACCCTCGTCACAAAAACAACAAACATTACCTATCTCTTATGTGTATCAGACACGCATAACACACCTTTTAGAACATGACAAGGATCTTTGTTTTTTCATGTTGTTTTCTTTGAATCAATGTAGCTAATAAGTTATTATGATGACTATTACTGTTGGCTTTCCCTTCTGTCCCTGAAGCCCTGTGAAGAGCCCTGGGGACTGAGCTTGCTGTAGGCCTGCTGCAGGAACCAGGTGGCACAAAGAGAAGCATGGGTTAAACATGGGGGCGGGCTTCACTCCAGCCAGCTCAGCACTGAAGAGCACAACCCCTGCCTGTGGCACTTCTGCATCTCTTTCCTGATTGACAGGATGATGACCACTTCTGGGCAGACCAAATGATGTGTTTGAAATGCTTTGCAAAGTAGTGAGGCATAAACAAGCAGTCACCATCTTAATGTGACACTTCCTTCTCTCCTTCCCTTTGCCTCCGAGATCAGTTATTTCGGGGCTGTGTTCAGTCAATTTTCAGAAATTGCCTCATTCCTAAAGAACGGTTTTAAAAGAAAATGTGGAGAAAACTGGAATGATGTGTATTGGTGAGCTAGAGTCTAACTAGTAGATATTAATGTCAGATTGGCCGTTCTGCAGTAAGTGGGTGTCAGAGTCCTTACAGTGTCTATGGCCTCACAACCATTCTATCTGAACATAGTTGCTGGAGAAAGCAGAAAGCCTGCTCTTTCTCCAACAACTGTGAAATCTGCTGAAACAGTCTGGAGTGTCCGTCCTGAGCCACAGACTCTTCCTCATCCCCACTCCTTCTCTCTATCTTCTTCGGTGACTTACAAACTTGCGTTAGAGACCTCCTTGAAGCCAGCAGCTCGTGGGGTAGTCTTGTCTATACAATATGGCAGACTGCCTCAGGGTACCTAGGTGGCCATGCTGTTGCTTTCAAGCAGAAAGTCCCCTAGTCCTCAGTGAGCTTTCCTCTTCAGAGGTGACATTTGACAAGTGATTCTAATGAGTTTCCTGTCCAACTCTCACACAATGGCTGCCCATGTAAACAGATGTAAGATACTGAGTCTGTGTAGGAAACGACACGAGGAGTCTCACCCTCAAATATTTGAGCAGGACAACACTCATGTTTCAATTCAATAGTGTGCTGTGCCGTGAGCTAGATCACCCTTAGGGCAACAGCATATATAAGGAACTCACGAATCATGTGCCCCACATGGGGGGAAATCTTAAGTGTGTCTTATTTCATTGTGAACATACTGCTGGGGTGAATTTTTGTAACTGGGTACCAACAAAAGGAACTGATGATGAGATTCTCCAAGGTCAGGCCTGGAGTCCCAGCAGGAGGATCAAAATGCAGGGCTAGCCTTGACAATTTACTAAAAAAGTTGGCAATGTGTGTGGGAGGTGAGCTGGAAACGTAGCTCAGTGGTATTAGTGCTTATTACTTATCATGCCCGAGGTGGTAGATTTTATCTCAGGGGGAGGGGGCAAAAGCCTCTAAGAAATGAAAACAACTTGATCTGGTAAGAGGGATGTCTTGAGCAGATCCTTGAATGCTTTGGGTTAAGGTGGTAAAAGTGAAGGCTATTGGGCCAGCTCTGTAGAGAATGAGTCAGGAGGCCCATTCTGTGTTCTTGTGCTCCTCTCTTGGGCTCCTAAAGCTATATTCATGACTGGGGGAGAACATACCACTCCTCTTTAGACAGATATGTAACTGTTAACACTTGAGTCTCTGACTTGAGAGGGATCTCATGTCACCCCAGCTTGGGAACCCTGTGACAGGGCTGAGTCTCAAGTCTGGTGTAACGCCTGTGCCACTGTCTATAACACTCATGGCTGAGGCAGGCTAGTGGGGTGCAGTTGGTTCACACTGCACACACTGGAAACACAGAGAATGAGTTTTGGGATGTGCACGGGGACACCTGGTTCTGTAGTTCTTCAAACATGACAAATGCCTTCTCTTCTCCGGCTCTTGGTTCTTACATTCCTCCTTCACCTCATGGCTGACCCTCAGAGGGACAAGAAAAGCCAGTAGCACCCAAGCAAAGCTGAAGAGATGTTCTCAGCACTTCACTCACCCCTGCCATGTACCCCTGTACAGAGGGAGTGCCAATCTGGAACCCCAAAGATTCTTCTTCCTTGTGATGCTTTGCTTTGGAGGGGTTTAGGACAATTGGAGGCTAAGCACCAAATGCAAAGAAATTTCCAGAAATCAGGAGGTAAACAAAGAGCTTCTTAAAGATTTCATATTCTTAAACTGTTCCTTATAACACACAAAACACAAAAATTCTTCTCAAACTTCAATTCCACGTGAAACATGGTGCTCCTGACATTTGGTGAGATACCCTGTCATTAAACCAGCAGATCTGAAAGACACAGTGGCTTGCTGTATGCAAAGAAATGCTGCAGTGGATCAGAACACTGCAGTCTCAGCCTTATTCTCAAAAGCACTTCTCAGATAATCACATTAGTCCTTATAATTTCCATCATAATAGACTCAGCTGTTGGGGTAGGGGTGGGTAGGTAGGCAGGAGCTCCTAGGGATCGTGGGAAAACACAACCAAGTGCTGCAGCTGAAGCTCTGAGCCAAAGAGGCTGTCTTGCAGCCTACCACAGGGACACCTCTCCTTCCTCTCCCTGCCTTTCTCCTTGCCACTGCCTTGTGTTTCACTGGCTGTCTAGAGGAACAGTAAGCTTTGAAGGAAAGTAACTAGAGTCCCAAGAACATGGCAGAGAAGTAAGACATTAAGAAGCCGGAGAAACTGTGGATGTGATCATGAAGTAGGATGGTTTAACAACACAAGGACAAAGGGGAGTAGTGCACATAAATGAAGGAGCTAAGTTACCCCAGTCAGTCCTCTTACCATATGTCACATTCCCCTGGGAATCCTCCAACCTGCTCCAAAGAACAGAAATTCTAGTCCTTCACTGAATTTATCACATGCATTTTTTTCCCGATCAAAGTGCTCATCAGCAAATTTGGCCACCCTCCCACTTCATCTGTATTATCTCCAGTATCTCTAGGTAAGGTGTCAGACAGCTACAGACAACAAGCAATCTACCTCACTGGACAGTGAGAACTAGTGATGCTTCTCAGAACAGGATTTCAAAAGCTCCTCCATGATTCCAACCAGAGGCCTAACAGCAACCTAGCAGGGTGCTAGGGAAGGGTGCAGATGGTAATAATCAAAATCGTCTATGGCTACTACATACAACAGATACAATGCTTACCTTTCAGACACCCGCTTTCCGATTGTAATAGACTGGATTCCATTTACAAAGTTCTGGATATTTTTAGTGATTGCATGTAAGTGAATTATCTTCAAATTGAAACAAAACTATCTTTGTTAGTAAGACAAAAACATTTGCAAGAGGCTTAAATGTACAATTCTCAAGTAAGAGGTTAATTTTTTTTTTTAAACTAAGAACTCACTCCCCTGAAAGTAAGTGCCCTGAGCCTCTTGGTGTAATCTTCTCTGTGCATACAAAATTCCCTATGCTGGAAAGCCGCTGCCCATTTGTTTCTTCCCTTCCTGCATACCTGTGAGTGCACACAGGCACACTTTAGTTCCACACTGCCTCCTCACAGATGTGTGTCCGAACAAGAGCCATGAAGACAAGCATCCTTTCCTTCACCGAGAGGGCATGTTTGCTGTTGAACAGTAAAGAGTGAGGCTGGGTGGCAGTGGCACACACCTTTAATCCCAGCACTCAGGAGGCAGAGCCAGGCAGATATCTCTGTGAGTTTGAGGCCAGCCTGGTCTACAGAGTGAGATCCAGGACAAGCACCAAAACTACATGGAGAAACCCTGTCTTGAAAAACAAAAGAAAGCGAACAGGTTTGTCACACACCTTTTTCAAGGGCTAGCTTCCCAAGCTCAAAGTTCCTCTGTTGACATACACAACATCTACCCAAACCACTTGGCATCACCTACATGGAACTTGGAGGACAGGAGCAATGTGGGTAATGCAAAGCTCATGCTGTACCTGACCTGGGAGTCAGAGCTAGCACCCCAGACAATGTGGTAGCTTAGCTTGCACAAAGAGAAAAACAGCAGACCCTTCACAGCTGAAATCATACAAAAAATTGTATGAAGAGCGTCCTCTTACCTGACTGCCACTTCTCTCCAGGTGTCTTCCGTGGTTCTAGCACAGTGGATTTACAGCAGTCTCTGGAGTTTGCTACAAATGGTTTGCCTCCCAATCAGACGCATTTAATGCAGTGAAGTATACAGGGAAGGAGACAGGAGTGGTGGGGAGTGGATACAGAAGTTCAAAGGAGGAGGAGGTAATTCTAGGAAGTGCAGAAAACCCAGAAAACATTTCTTAGCTGGGCCCAACAGTGCAATGGCCTATAGTCCCGGCTGCTCAAGAGACTTGAGGATTATGAGTTCAGGAATCTGAGGCATGGCTGAGAACATGTAAACAGCCCATTGCAAAAAAATAAAATAAAAATTCATTTTTGATGTTTTGGTATAGTTCCACCAAACATTCTTTAAGGAAAATTAATTATGGTCTTGTCGCCCTCTACTGGAACCAGGCTGAAAAGTACAGGGAAAGCTGTGTCGTTTACAATCTGCTTACACCTAAGTAGTGGCCACTGACGCCGTTATGCATGGTTTGGGCTCCTTTTGCTCCACCAGCCTTTAATTTGCAGCAGCTACTGAACAGCCCATAACAGTTACAGCATACCCCCTCTATCAGGGCTATACTGCAAGAAGCATCCACTGTCTTTGCTCTTGGGGGGCCACAGCAGATCTGGACACAACAAATGCAACCTTGCCTCCTGATATCAGAGTATGTCATTGTCATCTCAAATGGCAGAGTGCCAAAAGCCCCAACCTTCAGTTAGTTGAAATGTCACCCTATCTATACCACAAAGCAGTAGTATCCAAATGTTTTCATCATGCACCCAAATCAGAAAAACATATAATGCACCAATAAATGTATTATTTATTTATAAATTATATAAGTGTACAACTGTACAATATATTATGTACATTATAAAACACACAAAAATAGAAATTTAAAAGGATGAGATTAAATACAAAGAATCATTATTTTAACATTTTCTCAATGGACTTATTATCTGCATACCCCTGGGATGTACACACCTGCCTGAAACCAGTCCTAAAGCATATCCATGATTGCTATTTGGATTTTTAGCTCAGTTACAGGAAAATGTACATGATCACATCTGTTTTGTTTGTTAAGATCTGTAAATAGCCCTAGTGTCAAGTTTAAGTGTATGATGATGCTAACTTCTTGGGACACATTTGAACTAATCACTGCACAGCTGGTAGAACGGCATGCTCCAGTTCACCGACAGTTGTTCCACTTTAAGGCAGACTAAATAGGGGATTCATAGACTTGAGAAAATGCTTCAAAAAAGAGGCATTTAAAAACAAAGGACGACTCTTGTTTCATCCAAAGGGGATGGACAAAGGCCAACTAACTCAATAGCTAGTCCCTATAATAATAATAATAGTAGTAGTAGTAGTAGTAGTAGCAGTAGTAGTAGTAGTAATTCCTCTGCCTAGTGAAAAGATGGGGGGGGGGCATTCTAAATATTGGCCACCGTGCCAAAGGAAAAAGATTAAAATGAATTCCCACCTATGTCCTGACCCAATCCAAGTAAGTTTTAACACAAAGAGAGTCCACATTATAGTGCCAAAGTCACAGAGCCTGGACATGGAAACTCAGTAAATACATGATAAAAAATTCCTCAAAAACATGTAGGGTACCAAAGTGCATTTGAAATACAGATTATTACTGACCAACACTCCAGTGTATGGTAGGAGCTAGCTGGAGCAGATACCTGAATAAATGTAGTAAATGTGTTCAATACCAGGTGTGGTGGCTCTTGCCTGTAATCCTATCACTCACTCAAGAGGCTGAGGCTGGAGGATCACAAGGTTCATGACCTGAGCTACACTGTGCGTTCAAGGCCAGCCTAGGCTATATAGTGAGTCTCTGTCTCAAAAACACAAAAACAAAACCAGAACATGCTAAGAAAGCCTCAACACATCCCTAACATGCAACTCCCCAGTTCCACATCGGGGGCTGGCATTCTACTCCTATACCTCTACAGGGCCCGAGCTTTCCAGTAGAATGGTACCACTGAACAGCCTGTCCTTCTCCACCCCTCAGTTCATGCTGGCAAAGGCAGAGCAGAGAACAAGAGATTGCTCCATGTGCAGAATCTCATTCAATGTGCTCGATTCTTTTCAAATATCACAAATTTTAGAGAACATAAATAAACATCTAACTAATTTTGAGTCTGAGGCCTCAGTCAGGTCCTACAATGCTAACCTTTGCACCTTCCACACTTTTACCTGGTAGTTAAGTCTCCTTGTGGAAGGCTGTATTTTGATGGATACTTTGCAAATTTAGAGATTAAAAATATTACACAAATAACTTAATTTCATATAATCAATTTCACTCTGTATGTACATACTGTGTTTTCATTTATATATTCATTTAGTCTATTGACAGAATGTCAATGTTTTGAATAGGAGTAAAAACAAACATTGACAGAATGTCAATGTTTTGAATAGGAGTAAAAACAAACATCATTCAAAACTTTCCTTTCAACTAAATGCAAACCAGGACAAGCCATTAATTCCATTGTGGAGAAAGAAGGGATGTGGAGTTTGGTGACTGAGTAGAGATGTAAACCGTAACTGAGGTCTTTCACCTAAGCTACCTGGTTAGAGGAAAACTGGTTCTTTAGGTTGGGATGTTGACACATCACAAAATAGGCAAACACCAGCGAATTGTTGGGATTTCCAATCATGGAAGCCATGCTGTTTTGTAAGCACAGTGCTGTTAATAGGTTGTAAAATCCTCATCAGGGCGTCTCAAACTAGAGAAGCCAGTTGTTTGAATGGACTCTGTACACCCTTTCAGAGGGAAAACAGCCACTAGAGAACTCTTCTCGAGCCATCTACTTCAGCAAAGCTAGGGACTGCAAATACTCCAAGTCTGCTTGTCCAGTCTCCCAGGCCTCTCTCCTTTCCCCTGACACAGCTGGCTCACTCCCTCACACCAACATGTCTAGCAACTACAATCAACTCTGGAGCTTTCCAGTAAGATCTGATTTGAAAGGCAAACCCACCCACTTACATATAGAAACAAATGAATCAAACCCTCAGTAGAACACCAAGAGTAAGCAAGGGTCTAATAGACACTTCAACTGTTCAGTGTTACATCTTAAATTTAGAACAACAACAAAAAATTCATATTTTTGGTAATCTTCAAATTTTATTTCCAACTACTGTAGTAACAAAATACCAGTGATAATTCTGCATGAAGAGTAGCAACTTCTTAAATAAACATAAGTATTGCAACAGTACTTTGGCCTATGGAGAGTTTGATAGGATTATTGCAATCAATCTTATTATAGTATTGTAGACTTGTGTGTCCTCCATATCTAGTAATAAAAATATTCCTCTTACCTCAGAGACTCATCACACACACACTTACTCTATGTTGAGCACTGCCCTTTAGGTTGTACTAGATGAGAGAAAATAGCTCTTTCTCCTGGGTTTTCCAAGAGTATACAGAGATAGCAGTCACTTCCACAGTGAGGTACAATATTAAACTTTTAGTTGAAAAATAAGAGATTACCCTATTTATGCCCTTTCTCTAGGAGTAAAAAGACAAACACAATTACAAACATAAAATGAGTCAAACTTCTATTTTATTAACAGGAGTCCAAAATGAATACAAAAAATGCCTCCTTTGTATGCTGTATTTATTTTCTTTAAAAGGCTTCTGATAGTCAGGTAGATTAAAAGCTAAGAATGTAGTCCAGCTTTTATAGTAACCCTTTTCAAAAGACTGGATAACATGACCTAAGCATCAGAGAACGGGTGGTCCCACAATCCCTTTCAGCCCTGAGCTTATCAGAAGAATGAGATCTTGTGCAGACACCAATGGAGGCTTTGAGAGGCCTTAAGCCATTAAAAGCCACTTTTGTAATGTCTGCTAACTCTGGGCAATTAAGAACAGAAAATTCCAAAATGTAGCCCTCTGTATTGTGTGGAATGTGTGAGAATGCTAAGTTATGGCCAAGACAGATGAAAAATAAAGGTTTGAACTCATGTATGGAACTGTTACAATCTTACCATTTGTAAAATATTGATAAATGAATAACGGAGCTTATTAAAAGATTAAAAACTTGAGCAGATATTACTTAAAACATATTTGTGATGTTTATCATATTTTATGTTTACTAAAACTAAAGCTGAACAAAGACTGTTTTTCATGTACCTTGACTCTGACTGAGACCGTAAACTGATCAGGTAATGCACAGCCCACGCTTCTGGACAGTTTTAACAATGAAGGATTTATTATCATTTGCAGATGATATGATCGCACCACCCCATACCTGAAAGGCTTTAAAGAAGCCCTTTCAGATTGTACCACGGCACCACCAACTGCCTATATGACGTATCCATTTCTAGGAAAGATGCCAACACTTCCCACCGCATCAGTTCCCCACTGCTTCTGCGTTATTATAATTTACAAAGCAGCAGATGTTTGCAAGTATGTGCAAACGCTGTGGTCCACGCATACACTGGTTAGTTATCACCTTCCTCTTCCTCCTCTTCTTCCTCAAAGCTATCTTCAAATCCCTCACTGTCTTCCTGGTCTTCATCACCTTCTATTGCCGTATCCCACTGTGGGTGGTTTTCTGGCACAGGCTTGGCCTCATGAACTTCCAGCTATGAAGGAGAATTAAATGCACATCAGAGATCTGGAAAGGAATACTGCAGGAAATACCTGGTAAAGGTTTTCTTTGGCCATCACAAATCACAAAGAAATGGATTCTGCTGCTGCACCAACTCTAAATTCAGCACATTCATTAAAAATCACTCTACTCTACGAATGAAAATGCTAACCCTACTTACACAGAAATGGAGATAAGTTTCTAATATAATTTGGTATTTTGACCCTGTAGAAGTTGAACCATTTAAGAATTACTTCTCTGGCACAAAGTACTAACAGTCATGTTTCCTATGCAACAATACTGAGTGGTGTCTTATTACAAGTCTTTGGCTGAAGGAAGAAAAATTCAAGTCTGCTCCCCAAAGATTAGTTGTGAAGTAAAACTCCATGGTCGATGCAGGAAATACTGACTCCCCTTTACCGACCCCTTTACTCTAACAGTATAACCATGATTTTGTTCAGTCTCACTAATGTAATAGAATGCCTTGTGTGAAAAGCTCAAGGAAAATGAACACTAAGTGTGCTCCAAGCCATACACAAAGTTGATGCTCCAAGATGATTTAAAAAAAAAAAAGCCACCTTTATTTTAGAAATCTATACACCTACCAATAAAGTCTGTGGTAAAAATCTGAGTCATGCTCCCCACCCCCTCCAGCCTTTTTAAAGAAAACAGAACACATTTGGTAAAGCCCCGAAATGTACCACATATTATGGCACATTAAAGCAACCACTAAAGGAACTAGTTGAGGTTCAAAGTGCCTTAAAATCTAACTTCTGCCAGGCGGTGGTGGCACACGCCTGTAATCCCAGCACTTGGGAGGCAGAGGCAGGTGGATCTCCATGAGTTCAAGGCCAGCCTGGTCTACAAAGCGAGTTCCAGGAAAGGCGCAAAGCTACAGAGAAACCCTGTCTGAAAAAAACAAAAAAACCAAAAACAACAACTACCTACTACTGAAAGCCCGTGCCCGCCTTTTCCTCCCCTTACTCTCCATCTCAAAACTGGAACTGTTTCCCACACCTTCCTCAGGCATTGCTCAAGGGTTAGTAGACTCCCATCTCCGGAAACTCTAAGTCATTTATTTCTTACTGTTCTTACCTTCAGTGGTTTAATCTGATCCAAACCCATATAGGAGTCTGATCTCAGAAAAACTGTATACTGATAATTTCCAGGCTTGCCTGGTGCAGGAAACTTCAGTTCTACCTAAGAAGATAAAATCCAACACTTACAAGTCTGTATTATGTAAAAGAAACAACAGAATGCCTTTAAACTTCCTACCTCAGAGTACTTAGGAGTCTGGTAGTGCCTCAGATGATTTACAGAAACTCTCACAATAACAAACATGTGTGAGCTCTACTTTATCTATTATATACACAAAACAAAAAAGAAATCCAGTTAAGCAGAACTACTGAGGTTCATTTCTATGTATACAATTCAAGAAAGCCTATTAAAGTAACCAAATTCTATCTGTCACCTTGAAAACTCAGAAGAAATTAAGCAAAGAATGAAAGTATAACAAAATGAAATGTAATTAAATAACAGACTTGGCTAGATTAAAAAGTAATTCCTGCCAAATTCTCTTATTTCCAGGATAAATTATCTATGCCTTAAAAACCTAGAAAGACCCTTCAAGGCTCAGAGAAGAAGAGGCAGGAAGAATCTAAGGGCCAGAGAGGGAGGTAAGCTGTAAAAAGAGCCTTGAGGACGACAGCCATTGGACTCTCCACCCACTGCAGCAGTGGCCACCTTCACAAAACTAGACTTCAACAAGACCTCACAACCCGAAGGACTCTTGGCAGTTAATAGTTGCTGGGGGGGGAAGGGTGTCATTTTTTCAATGGTTAAAGTTGCCTACACTCCAGTGAATAGCCTCCCATCCATGCTCATGCAAGCATCCTAATGAAACTCAGTGGGTGCGCGCGCGCACACACACACACATACACACACACACACACACACACACACGCACGCACACACACACGCACACGCACGCACACACACGCACACACGCGCACAGCGAAGAGTTTCAGAGGGCAAGGGAAGAAATCAGAGGGGACAACGGAGAGATTAAAAACAACTAAATTCCATTATATTCATATATGGAACCCAAAATATAAAAACAAATTTTAAAAGAATTACATATTTTTACTCCATTATATTTCAATAAATAATTTTTTAGTTTTAATAAGACTCTTTACCACCCTAACATCCTAATCACTGCAGAAAAATAAAATATAAATTACAGGAAACTATACAAAAACAAGTCCAAAACAGTACTTTATTTCCCATCAAATCATAAACATAAGTACAAATAGTAACATATTTAGAGATTTCAATTCTATATGAGCATAAGAATACATTCTTTGTTGGCTCCATAGCTCAGGGGTTAGAGCACTGGTCTTGTAAACCAGGGGCCGCGAGTTCAAAGAATACATTCTTCAAAATGACATTTTCACACTCTAGTGTTCTGTCTCCCTCTAATCTCCAAATTCCAGATTTTTGCAGTCAACGTTATAATATTAATAAAGGCCATTTTAAAAAAAAAAAGTCTGGGGCTGGAGAGATGGCTGAGAGGTTAAGAGCACTCACTGCTCTTCCAGAGGTCCTGAGTTCAATTCCCAGCACCCACATGGTGGCTCACAACCATCTGTAATGAGATCTGGTGCCCTCTTCTGGCCTGCAGTCATACATGCTGTATACATAATAAATAAATAAATCTTTAAAAAAAAAAAAAAAGAAAAAAAAAAGTCTGGGCACTGTAGCGCCCCTCTCCTGGTGGTGTGTGGCACTGTAGCGCCCCTCTCCTGGTGGTAGCCTCTATAAAGGACATGAAGGAAAGCAGTTTTTGCTTTTGATCCTCATTTTTGTCCTCATTCTCATTGTCAAGTTCATTTATCTTGTTGCTAAGGAATTCCTTCACTGGCATTAGAGCCTACTTCTTTGGGAGTCCAACTACAACAGACTACAGATCCTGAGAGTAAACCTAACATAATGACTAAGCAACTCTTCATCACAATGCCATTATGGCAGTCAATCTTGAACTGACTGAACTTAGAAAAACCTAGAATAGTAAAGCACCTTTCTGGGTGTGTCTTGAACTTGAGAGCTATGATGCAATGAATGATTAATCTTTGATGGCAACATAACTTGATGACATTATTGGAAAGTGATGGGCTACAGGAGGTGAGCTTTGGCTAGAGGAAGTAGGTCATAGGAAGTGTGTGCCTATGAGAACTACCTCTTGTCCTTGGCCCTTCCCTAGTCTCTCCCCATCCTGGCTGCCATTAGATGAACAAGTGTAATTCCATGTCTTTTACCTTGCCAAGGAACTAGAAGTAACTGATGAATTGCCAAACATGGATGAACTTTCTGAAATTAATTCTCCCTCCCTTAAAATTTAAAAAAAAAAATTATTTTCCTTCTAAATTAGGTGTGCTGTGTGTATCACATACACATGAGTGCAAGTGCCTGGAGAGGCCACGGACACTCTAGAACTAAAGTTGCAGTCTAGCATGAGCCCCTCAGGTGAGTGCTGGGAACCAAACCCAGAGTCTCTAAGAGCAGCATTTACTCTTGACCATTGAACCATCTTCTCTAGTCCTCCTCTCTTTCATTCTCTCAGGTATCAGTCACAGAGACAAACAAAGAAAAAGGCAGTAATTAATGGCACATAATAAAATAATTTAAAAAAACCCTCCATTCTAAAACAATAAATTACCAGTTCTTGGAATTTTCAAGACAAAGTATAGTCTACTTAGCAGTAATCTAATAAGAACAAAAAATTTTAACTTTTTAGGTATAATATCAAAGAGTAGACATAGAGGCTTATGTTTGCAGACAGTGATGGGGGAAACTGCCTCAAAACATGTTATGTTTTCAACAGACTGACCAAGTTGCCTACCTTCTACAATTCTTTAGGGATCTCAAATGACTCATGCTAAAATATCAGGTAATAATTATAAAACGTCTTATAACAAGGTGCTGTGGAATAATTTGTCTGTACACTATGAATATGTATTACTCTCACTGGTTAATAAAAAACTGACTGGCAGTAGCCACGCAGGAAGTATAGACAGGACAGCCAAACTGAAATACTGGGAGGAAGAAGGTGGAGTCAGTGGAGTTTCCAGAAGACACAGAAGGAGCAAAACATGCTGGAGGACAAGTAAAAACCTCAAGCTCTGTGGCAATATACAGATTAATAGAAATGGGTTAATTTACGTTGTAAGAGCTATTAGTAACTGTTAAGAGCTAGTTAGTAACAGGTCTGAGCTATAGGCTAAGCCTTTGTAATTAATATTGAATCTCCCTGTCGGTCATTTGGGAATTGGCAGGCGGGACAGAAACTTCCACCTACAGTAAGTTGCCAGGTATGATAATGCAAGTCTGTAATCCCAAAACTTGGGAAATAGAGGCAGAAGGATCAGAAATTCAAAGCCAGTGTCAGCTACATAGAAAGTGTGAAGCTAACTCCAACAAAAAAAACAAATACAATGAGCAAAAATACAAAAAATTGAATTAATAAAAATTTGATGAAGCTGGGCAGTGGTGGAGCATGGCTTTGATCGAAGCACCTGGGAGGCAGAGGCAGGTGGATCTCTCTCTGTGAGTTAGAGGTCAGCCTGGTCTACAAAGTGAGTTCCAGAAAAACTAGGACTGTTACACAGAGAAACCCTGTCTCAAAAAAACCAAAACAACAACAACAAAATTTCATGAAGCATCACAAAGGTTAAGATATTAAAACAGAAACATTGTTGGTTAATTACCTCTTCTGTATCCTTCAGTGTACATACATGATACGGCATGGATATTAATGTCTGTTCTTTCCTATCTGCAATATAAAGCCACCACCACTCTTGTTTTTCTTGCAGGAAAAACAAAAAAAAACAAAAAAGAGTATGAGTTGTCAGAAAGGGCTGGAGAAACAGCTTTAACTTGTCTTAGTTTAGAGCTGCTATCCTTGTCCTGGTCAGTGCTACATCTTCAGCACTAACAGTGCCTAGCAAATGGACAAACTATACTAACCCACTGCAAGATACATTCACTATTCCCCAAATAATTCTACATATAACTTTCGGAGTTTCAACAACTTGAATTAAGCCTATTAATAGTTCTCAGTATTAAAAATCATGATTTACTTTAAAGTGATAAATGATATTCTAAAAAGGAAAACAATTAAGTGCATCATACACAAAAATCAGTTATTCTACCTAGTAATAAGCAAAACCTATTGAGTGGAAGGGACTTACTTGGGCAGCCCAACAAAACACGAATGCATTAAACACTTTACATTCAAAGAGAACACCTCAGATCTTAAGAGCTTATATTCATCTTTCATTGCACACTACTATTTTAATATGCTCAGCATTTCTACCTGAACTTCTGAAAGATCAGAACAAGAAGCTCATTAGGGAACACCACTACAAAACGCAATGAGAGCTGGAAATTAGAAATGACAGAACAAAGGCAGAAAATGATTTTATTAATAAACACAAGGCCCAGCAGTCTGCATGCACTAAGGCTCAGTGTGCCCAGTACAATTACTATGCTACATTTCCCATTAGTGAATCACTGCTAGACATGTGCTTAGTATCACCTGTTTTAAGGACTGAGTAGGGAAGATACCATGTTTTAAAGAAAAATGTTGGAAGCTAAAAATAAACTCCAGGATGTGCTAAATATACATTTAGCCAAAATAGTGCCATACTATCCTAAACTCTCAATTTTCCAACACTTTAAAAGAAAAAAGAAAATTCTATCGATAGGCACAAAGATATCCTGTTTTTGTTTTTAAAAAGGAAGAAAATAGGAAAAAATTCTTTTGAAATCATATGTCAACACAAATCAATACCTTTTCCATTTTATTTTACACTTTAAGGTAGCTTGGTAACATTTTTTCGTGCTTGGTTATCTTATTCTTTAAATGTTTATATGTGTTTTATGTTTACATGCATGTTGGTGTATGTGTGCTATGACACATGTGTGAAGGTCAGAGGACAACCAGTGGAGTCAGTCCTCTCCCCTCCATCATGTGGATCCCAGGGTTGGAGCTCAGGTCAGCAGGCCTGGTAGGAGGTTCATGTGCTTGCTGACTCATCTGACTGGCCCTTCTGTCTTTTCCAGGATTACGGTGTGCATCTGTTTAACAATGCTACTTTAGACTCAACTAAAAACTCTTCTGTTAAATGCCACAGGCCACAAAGCACTATGTATGAATTAGCATGAATAAGGCTAACACGTAAATCACAAATGTGCAATGAGGAGACCCGCTCCTAATAAAAAAAACTCAGTTCTGCTTAACTTGAGGATTGATGAGGCTGCAGGATGATTGATGGGGTGTGTGTGTATGTGTGTGTGTGTGTGTGTGTGTGTGTGTTTCTGTGTACACACAGATTATACAAACCTCAACATTCAATATTAATGGAGACTTCTGCGGTGTTCAGATCTGCTGTTACAGTGAGAAAAGAATGACTAAAGTTATGCTCAAATAGACTTTGTTCACGAATAGTATCATGTGCAAAAGCAGGCAGGCCGCAGGCATGGTGGCACACGCCTTTAATCTCAGCATTAGAGAGGCAGAAGCAGATAAACCTGTGTGAGTTCAAAACCAGCCAGGGCCACTTGGTGAGACCTTTAGGAGATAAGGGGGCAGGCAACTAGACTTGGCCTGCATGCTCAACCTTTAGACACTGTGAAACAACATTATCATCTATAAAACTCACACTACAAAAAATAAACAAATAAATAAATTACAAAAACCCTTCAATGTTTTAAGTTGATGATTTTGTGTTGGGCCACAATCATTGCTATTGTAGACCACATACGGCACACAGATCATGAGTTTCAAATGTTGACCACAAGGTACAGACTATAGTAGGAAAAGGCATTTCTGAGGATAAAACACTTCAAGGGAGTTAATGCTTTGCTTATTAACTAAGCATAATCTAAAATGATACTGTAAATTACATGGGAACCAATTATGTAGGATGAGTGTTTACCTCATCCCACATTTTTTTTGTTTGTTTGTTTGATTGACTGATTTTTAAAACCAATCAACAAGCAGAACTTAGTTGGTTGGTTTCAGGATGCCTATCACTTCAACGGGCAAAATGCTAACAGATGGGTTAAAACCCAAGCCATGTCAGAAGATCAGCACAAATATTAAGATGGAACCCTGGGCCGACTTTGCTCCAAGTCCAAACAACAGTCTATGCAAAGCCACTTACTTTTTTGCTAGGAAAGCCAAGTCATTTAGAACTTCAATTTAGAAGGCCCCCAAATCTTTGGACTGATATTCTCAAACAAAAAGCAGACTGTATACATTAACCCACTGGCCAAGCACGCAGAGAGCGGAAGGCTCTGTGGCAAAGCTGTGAAGCAGGCCGTGAATAAGTTTCCATGAACTGGAGGAACCAGCACTTGATCTCAGCTCCAAGACAGAATCATCTTCAAAAGCAAAATGTCAAAGGAATTCAAAAGTCATTTCCAGACCAACAACATAGCGAGCCAGGTCATTAAAAAGTGAGCAGGACAATGGCACAGATGGCACTGTGATACTCGGTCCTCAGTTTGGGTATTGCTCAGTTCTTGCTGAACTTTGTTCAGAGCCCAAAGGAGCTGGTCCCATAACTACCACCCCATGGGCTCGTACATTCCACAAATGATGATAGTTCCCAGGGTCAAAAACAAGTTTGGTGGTGCCAAGGAGCTAGTAAGGAACCCTCAGAGAGAAGAATCTTTCATCCTATTTAAAACTTCATGGGGTGAACAACTCTGAACTGCCAAGTCACCAAAGTTAAAATATTGTATTCATCTATTTTTTTTTGTTGTTGTTGTTTTTTGTTTTTTGAGAAAGGGTTTCTCTGTGTAGCTTTGCGCCTTTTCCTGGAACTCAATTGGTAGCCCAGGCTGGCCTCGAACTCACAGAGATCCGCCTGCCTCTGCCTCCCGAGTGCTGGGATTAAAGGCATGCGGGGATTTAGCTCAGTGGTAGAGTGTTTGCCTAGCATTCATCTTATAAAGCCTCTTCTCAATACTAGATGCTAACAGCTATTAAACACAACACGCAGTAAGAAGAGCAGAGATGACAGAAGCATAGGAAATCATATAAACTTAAAAAGTTTATCCCCCTGTAAACAACATATTCACAGAAGGTAATTCATGTTATAATAAATCCTTTACTATGGGGTGACTGTGCTGGTTTGAACAGATATGACCCCATAGACTCATGTGTTTGAATACTTGACCTATAGGGAGTGCCATTATTTGGAGGTGCAGCCTTGTTAGAGCAGGTGTGGTCTTGTTGAAGGAAGTGTGTCACTGTGGGGGCAGGCTTCTCTGAAGCTCAAGCCCATTTACTTCCTGTTGCCTGCTGATCCAGATACAGAAGAACTCTCAGCTCCTTCTCCAGCACCATGTCTGCCTGCATACTGCCATGCCACCTGTCATGATGACAGTGGACTAAACCTCTGAACTGCAAGCCATCCCCAATTCAATGCTTTCCTTTAGAAGAGTTGCTGTGATCATGGTGTCTCCTCATAGCAATAAACCCTAACTCTATCAAAAATAAACCAGTTACTACACTTTGCAGCAATAAAATCCAATGAAAAATACATGGAAAGAAGAAATGGAATAACGGAAACACCAGACTGGATGCAGCTCACCTCGGGAAAATAAAGACTATACACAGGGTGTGTGATCTTTGACTTGGTTTCCAGAAGAGCTCTCTCTTTTCTTTGTATGCTCTGTTGTAATTCTTGCCACTCCTAGGAGAAAAAGAACAGAATACTTGAAATCTGGTATTGTGCAGAGACCATTTAGAGGAGTTTCAGCTTTTACTTTTGACAATGCCAACCAGCTACTGAGGATTAGAAGTTCATTTCCACAAATCTCATCCTTGTCTGGCACAAACTTAATTATGTTTCTAAGGCCCACAGCATGCTGGCACTGCTGTTCCAGATCTGACCCTGAGCCTACACCACGGCTTTCTTCCTTGTCCTTTGTATTCTTGTCATCACAATTATCCCCATGTCTCTGAAGTCACCAAACCATTTCACATGCCCTCAACCCTCTGCAGGTTTCTGTTCACACCCCAGTCTTATAATCTCCTACTCCTGGTTCTTGCAGGACAGTGAAGTCCTAACGTATGAACTCCGAAGGAAGGCCTACATGAATATTCCTCTACCTCAGAACTCAGCTGATCACACCTTTAAGCCATTACTACAGTTTGCATAACATGGATTAGCTCTTGTACATACCACCACATTTATTTTAAGTCTGCTGGCCCTAACAGCCAGGATGTTCAAAGGCAAAAGCTACTTTGTATTTGTTCTGGACTCTGTGGACTAAATCATGCTTAGGATGAATAGACTATGAATCTGTTGGCTAATTATTTATCTTTGGTCTTCTAAAGAAATTCGTCTGTAGCTGGGCACAGTGGTGCACGCCTTTAATCCCAGAACTGCAGCAGGGGCAGGTGGATCTCTGTGAGTTTAAGGCCAGCCTGGTCTATATAGTAAGTTCCAGGACAGCCAGAGCCACATGGTGAGATCCTAAATCCAAAAAAAAAAAAAAAAAGCTCGTCTATAAAACCTCAATTTGCCTCTGAGAAAACGACATAGCAAACCTTTCTTAGAGTGGAGCTGAGGAAACAATTTCTGCAATTCTCTTAAGTCTAAAAGCACTCAAGACCCAGCAACTAAGAAAAACTCATCTGTAGTTGCATTCTCTATTCCCAAAGACAGGTAGGCGCAGGAGCTTCCTATACCTTTGCATTCCACTCCCTACTTCTTCTAGGATTCCCCTCCTGCCTCAGAGACTATTCAGGGGATCACATTTTCTATTTCAAACCACAAGGGATCAAACCCAGTCAAAAGAGCAAGTGAACAGTCATCAGTTTATACTTCATTTGTAAAAAGCCTCCCACATATTCTTTTCTGTATCATTTCCAAAACTCAAGTGAAATTTGATGCACACAGTGTACCTCACCATCTTAATCAATTCCTAGTTCCCTTACACTAACAAGGTGACATTCTAAAAGCTTTCCCTTTAACTGACTCTCCAATCAGGTCCACAGTGATATTTCTTCTCAGTGTGACCTGGAAGCCATTGAAGAACCTTCCATAGACTGCTCCTGTCTCACACTCACCTTCGCTTACTCCTATTTCCACAGACACCTTCCATCACTGAATTTCCTTAGGAGATCAAACTAGGCTCACTCAGACACAGAACCCGCTCCACTTTGTAATTTCAACAAATTTAAGAAAACTGGGATTCTAATCCTTGTCTGAAATGATTTTCCTTTAGAATCCCTCACAGGAATTCCTCAAAACAAATGCAATCTTAAAGTACTAAAATTCTAAAATGGATGAGTTTTTAAGGCAAGTAAACAAGCAATGGCATCAACAACCAGCTCCAGGGATCATCAGTCTGGAGTTGGGCGTGCACTGGGCTCTGTCCTCAGCACAGTAGGGTGGGGGACCATCAGGGCTTACTGCTTCGTCATCCTTGTTTTGTTTCTCATCCTGCTCTCTATCAGACTCTCTGTCACTGCCATCCTCTTTTTCACTCTGGGAATCCCTGTTGGTTTCCTCCTCTTCAGAATCACTGCCTTTGTCAGAAATGTCATCTTCTTCCTCCTTTACTGCAGTCTCCTAGAAGACAAAAGCAAACACAAAAGTTCTTTCTGTTTCAGTAAGAACATACTGTTCTTCAAGAGTACATATGGAGTCTCTGAAGCTAATTCACTGTCAACATAACTGAACGGGCTCAAGATTAGAATTTCACTATTCACAACCAAAGTTCTAGCCAGTAAAGAAATGCAAAAGGCAGAAATGGAGGGCATAAGAGGCTTAAAAGAAAAAAAAAAAAAGAAAAAAAAATGTCTTTACTCACAAAGGACATAATTGCTTATGTGGAATATCTTTATTAAAACACCTACAAGTGGCCGGTTGGTGGTGGCGCATGCCTGTAATCCCAGCACTCGGGAGGCAGAGGCAGGTGGATCTCTGTGAGTTCGAGGCCAGCCTGGTCTAGAACTAGTCCAGGACAGCCTCCAAAGGTACAGAGAAACCCTGTCTCAAAAAAACAAAAAAACCAAAACCAAAACAAAAAAACCATCAAAACAAAACAAAAAAACAAAAAAACCAAACCAAAACACACCTACAAATGTTGAAATCAATGTCAACTCACTAAGACATCTCGATACAAGGTCAATGTTTTAAGAAATAGTTACTATGTTCCTACAAAGCAGTAGTCATTGAAAAATGAAAATAAATGTCATTTAAAATAACACCAATAAAAGTTATCAAGTACAAAGCAGCACAAATGTACCATATCTGCCATTTACTGCTAGGAAAATTTAAAGAAGCTCTAAGTTAATAAAGACAGGCAATGAGTATAAACAAAAACTAAGCAAAAATGCTATATTAATTCCCCATACCAAACCATAGATTCAATTAATGCTAATCTAAATTCAGTAATCATTGTCTAGTGAAAATTATCACTCATTCTAAATGTTCAGTTGGATGAAACACGGTTAAGAAAATAAGTAACTTTACAAGCTGGGGCACTCACACTACAGTGTGTAAGGACCAAACTCTACAAAGAAGCTAGTGTGGCATTGGCACATAAGCAGATAGACTGGATTACGGCATCTAGAGTGACATATGACAAGCAGTACAGCCGCTTGTTCTAAACAAAACACCACTGCAATTCGTCAGGGAAGGATTGTACTTTCAATAAATACTGCAATAAATATTCCATAATTTACATTATCAATGAAATTTCATTTTAGATAGATCACAGAGCAGAAGGTAATATTAAAATAAATTCACTGCTGCTGTGGTTGCCTGCATAAGATCAAACTAGTAAACATACCAGAATGAAGCCACCACCCCTAGCAGAGATGCTATTGATAGTTAACGATGGTCTGAGGGAATGAAAGTCGGTTAAGGTGTGGCCCCGGGCAGGTTGACCCCACTCTGTGGATAGTCCCACACCCATTGAGTATACACAGCACAAACTCCATTAGTGGTTTTTTGTTGTTGTTGTTGTTGTTGTTGTTGTTGTTTTTAAAACAACAACAACAAAAGACAGGAATTTGAAGTAGGTCTGGGAGGAGCCAGTGGATAATTATGATCAAAATACACTGTATGCATGTATAAAATTCTCAAAAAATAGAAAATGAATTTTTTAGATAAGGTCTGGTTATGTAGCTGTGGCTGACCTGGATCTCAGTATGTAGCCTGGCTGCAAGTCAGTATGTAGCCAGCCAAACTCAGAGTCTACCTGCCTCTGCTTACCAAGTGCTGGGATTAAAGGCATGCATCACCATACCCAGTTATAAAAAGATATTTTTAAAAATAAAACTAAAATAGATTTAACTAAAATGATAACTACCAAAAAGCTACTTTCTATGAAAAGGAAAGAAACTCATACCCAGAATACGTAAAGGGCTCTATCAAATCCATAATACAAACAACCCATGAGCAAGATTAACAAAATGGCCAGTAAGTACACGAAAAAACACTCAAATCATTAGGTAAATATGGATGGAAACAAAGTAGTATCGCTACAAATCACCCAAATGGCCAAAGCAAAAGGGAAAACCAAGCAGAATCGAGAACACAGGAACTGGACTCTGGGTTGGTTTAAAATGGCAGAATTTGGAAACCAGCTCTATTGATGAGTTAAACACAACTACCTTATTTATGACTCAGCCCCATGGCTGTGCAGAAATTGACCAAAAAAACCATGCACAGAAAGTGTATTATATAAGCACCTTTAGTTAGATGAAAATGGCAAATCCAAACAGAACAGAGAGATAGTGCATTTATATAATGAAATAGCATCCGAATATGCATGTGCACAGTCTCTCTCCCTCTGAACTATCCCTACAAAAAATACAAAAGAAACCTTGTGCCAGGGTCAAGAAGACAGTACAGTGGGTAAAGGTGTTTGCCACCAAGTCTAATGACCGGAGTTCAATCCCTGGGACCCACATGGTAGAAAGAGAGAAACTATAAACTGTCTTCTGATTTCCATACATGTCACAAACATGTACACACAATCAATTAATTAATGGTTTTAATTTTTTTTTCTAAAGGAATATTGGAAGGCTAGAGAGATGGCTCAGCAGTGCAGAGCACTGGCTGTTCTTGCAGAAGATTTGGGTTTGAGTCCCATCACCCACAAAGTGGCTCACAAATGTCTGTAATTCCAGTTCCAGGGAATCCAATGCCTTCTTCTGGCTCCACAAGTACCAGGCACACATGTAGTGCACAGACACACGCACAGGCAAAACACCCATACACAAAATATAAAAACTTGGGGCTGGAGAGTTGGTGTAAGAGCAAGTACTAAGTACTGATCTTCTTGAGGACCTGAGTTCAGTTCTACATGAGGAGGTTCATGACAACCTCTAACTCCAGCTCTAGAAGATATGACACCCTTTTCGAGCCTCCAGGCACTTGGGCAAGAACGTGCAAACACACACACACACACACACACACACACACACACACACACACACGGCAAATAATTCTTTTTTTGTTTATTCATTTTTTGAGAAAGAAAGGAAGAAAGAAAGAGAGAAAGAGAGAAAGAAAGAAAGAAAAAATAGTGGGCATTATAGCACCCATCTTTAATCCCAGCACCCAGGAGGCAGAGGCAGGTATATCTCTGTACATTTGAGGCCATCCTGGTCTATATAGTGAGTTCCAGGCCAGCTCTATCAAAAACTGAAAGAACGGAGGAAGGAGGGAAGACAGAGGTGGCTGAGTGGGGGAAAAGAATGTCAGGGCTAGAGAGATGGCACAGCAGTGAAGAGAACTGGCTGCTGCTTCTCTAGAGAACCCATGCAGCAGCTGACAATTATCTGCAATTCCAATTCCAGGGAATCCGCCGCCTTCTGGCTGCATCTGGCTCTTCAGAGCACTGCATACACATGGTGTAAAGACATTTCTACATACAGATAAAAACATTCATGCACATAAATGTTAGAGAATGATTTCATTTATATGAAGTTTATTAATATGTAAAATCAGAGTGACTATAGTCACAGTAGTGGGGTAAAGAGATGAAGCAATCGATGGAAGAATCACTGAAGGGACATACAGAAGCTCTCCTGAATGCTAATAAGGTTTTCAATTATTTTTAAAATATTTATCTTTAATTGTGTGTAGACGCCTATTATCTGTGTGTGGCATGTGCACACACGAGTGTAGATGCCTGCAGAGACCAGTGGTGACTGATCCCTGGGAATGGAGTTAGAGGGAGTTGTGAGTCACATAGGTGCTAGGAATGGAACTCAGGTTATATGTAAGAACAATAGATACCCTTACCTGCTGAGCCACCTCTCAGCCCAGAGCGGGTAGAGCTCAGTGGCAGAGCACTTTCCTAGGTTCAAGTTGCAGCACTGGGAAGGGAGGAGTAAGAAGGGAGGGCAGATCCTGACTTGGGTTTCATGTGCGTCTCCTTAGGAGACCTTCAGGAGCTGTGGCCATATCTGAACAGTCTAACACACACAGGTCACGCCGCAGTGTAACAGTGACAACAGACTTACACTCCCAACAACGCCGTTCGCCTGCTTCTGCTTCTGCTGCTTGGTCTGGGGGAAGGGCAGAGCTGTGGGCTTCTTTTTCAAAGGCTTCTTCTTTTTGGACTTGGGCATCTTCTTGGGTCCTTTGCTCTTCTGCTGCCACCCTCCCTTGGCCTTGTTCTTGCTGGCGTCACTCTGCTGCAAAGCACAGGTGACTATGAAGGCTGAACAGCCATTTCTGGAACTCTCTTTCATTTCATAAACTCTCTTATACCCCACAGTAATTAAGTCAACCAAAGAAGGTAAGAAAACTCAAGTTGTTACCCCGTCTTCCGTAGGCTGTTCCTCCGCAGCGCAGATGGACTGCTCCTTTTCAAATACTTCCTACAGGCAAGAAGAACAATAGTATCTATCAGTCAACGTTTGTCGTTCAGATGAAACGTACAATCTTTCAAAACGTCTATCCATGAAGGTCTTGTTAGTTAGCTGCAACTGAGAGGGCGAGTAGGCTTGGCAGTCCTAGTCTGTACATATGCAGGGGGCAACCTTCTGAGGACCTTAGAGCTATCACAAACAGACTTGAAAAGTACAGTCTACTTAAGTTAACAAATACAATGACTTAATGTATGCAAATTCATTATAAAGTCAAAAATATTTCAATTTAAAATTTCATTTTATTCCAATAGCAATCAAGCAAGAATATTTTAATGAGAATTTGAATATATCATATTATTCTAATTTTCACCTTCAAGGGACCACTATACATTTATTCATTATTATCAGAAAAATTATTACCAAGAAAATCCATATATCCTAAAAACATATAGTAACCATACAATTTAATCAGTATCAATACAAAAACTATAAATTTACAATTTAAATCTCACTTAGAACATAGTAAGAATGCATACTAGAAACTGACAAATGATATAGGTTGTGCTTAATAAATGTCTTTGAATTATAGCCAATAAATGGGAAACAACAATTAAGCTCTACAACAGGCAGGCTAGCCTGACTAAGAGGCCAATAAGCTGGCACCACCATTTTGTTTGTTTTCATGGTTTTGACAGGGTCTCATCATATAACCCAGCTGCCCTGAATCCACAATCCCCCTGCCTCAGCGTCCCGAGCCCAAGCTGCTAGGAGTAGGCATGTGCCACCACGTTGGCACTCTAAGGTTTTGTCTTCTCTGTCTGAAGTCATGGGGGGTACACATGTAGAAGCCAGAGTTGAATGAGCTGAAATCGTGGTCTATTCCGCCACACAACGGCCAGCATGCACACATGCACATACACATGACTTACTAATGGACGTGAACGATAACAAATACACAATAGAAATGGAGAGAAAGAGTGCAAAAATTACATACAATTGTATTTAGAAAGAGGGAGACAAGCACCAACGCACGTGGTATGTGCACATATGCAAATCTACTGCAGAGGTCCAAACTCAGTATGAAGGTAAGATACAAAAAGACCACGAACAGACCGTCTGAGGCTAATAAGAAATATGGACAGAGGTGAAAGAAGTAGGTTTGGATAAAACAAAATGAAACAAAAAACCTCAAAACATTTAGTTCTACAGCACACATCTATTAGGATATTTCAAGAAATCAGCAGTGGGATTTCAGAGTGACCATCGCTTTTCCCTATACTATCCTATCTGTTTGAATTTCTTTCCAAACATCATAAAATTTTCACATTATCAGAAAATTATTTTCAGTGTAATTTTTAAATATTTTGAGGAAAATTAAAACGAACTTTAAAGAATTTACTAAAATAAGGCATTGAAATTATCAACAATAATCTCTATGTAGGCAGCACTTTACAGTATAAAAACTATACTTACATAAATATATCATAGACAATTAGCAATAAACATGAAGAATTCATCCAGCGCCTATGAAAACTCTATCACGAAAACTAGTATTATAAAACATCTAACAGAACCTGTTCATCTAGATGTTGTTACAAGTTTTAAGAACATACTTAAACCGAGAAAAAAGCATAAAAACATTAACTCATAAAGCACAGTTAGAAATAAATCGGGATGTGTGGTCACGGCCCTCAGGAGGCTGAGTCAAAAGGAGCGGGACAGTGTAGGTACACAGCAAGACCCTGTCTCAAATACAGAACGAGACAAAAACCGAGCTGGGAGATGGCACAGTGAAGTGCTAGCCACACAAGCAGGAGGACTTGAGTGCAGCCACCAGAATCCATGTTTTAAAAGGTACGGGTGCCCGGCAGTGGTGGCGCACGCCTTTAATCCCAGCACTCGGGAGGCAGAGGCAGGCAGATGGATCTCTGTGAGTTCGAGGCCAGCCTGGGCTACAGAGTGAATTCCAGGAAAGGCTCCAAAGCTACACAGAGAAACCCTGTCTTGAAAACAAACAAACAAACAAACAAACAAAGGTATGGGGTTAGGGGCCTAGAAAGGGTATCTCATTTGTTGCTCTTTCAAAGGACCTGGGTTCAATACCAAGTACCCAAATGGTATCTCACAACCACCTAGGGCATTTATAATCTCCTCTTCTGATTTCTGTAGGCACCAGGTACTCACATGGTGTATCCGTATACAAACAACAAAACACTCATATATACAAAATGACTGAATCTTAAATAAATAAAATAAAAAAAAAATACAGCCAGGCATGATGGACAGCGCATGCTTATAATTCCAGTACTAGGGAGATCGAGACAAGTAGATTTCGGAAACTAGCTGACCAGAAAGCCTCACTAAATTGGAAAATACAACGCCAATGAGAAACACCATCTGAAAAAACACTGCATCATCAGATTTTGACCTGCAGCCTCCACATACATACATATGCATCCATGTGCAAACACATGCATTCACACACAAACCAACAAATATACAAATAAGCCTGCAAAATAATAACTATAGGTAAATAAACTATACAAACAAACTACTTACGGCCATCGTCTGCCTTGTCAATGTCACCAGCACTGTGACTAGGGATCCTACTGTGATATTGTTGCTATCCTCGTCATCCAGTACTGTAAAACAGGGGATAAAGCAAAATATAGAAAACAAGTGCCAAGTCAAGGCAGACAGCAATATTTAACTTGCCCAAAACAATTTGCTACTTCAGTAATTTGAAAATATTATGTTTAAGCTTATTAAAAATAATTTATTGATATTCTGTAAAACCCTCCAGGTGCCTTCAATAACTGCTTCATTTAGTCCTTAAAAGACTCTTATGATGTATTATCATTTCCACTTTGAGAAACCAAGGTTCACAGCTAGCACTGCCAAATTTCAAAACCAACTCTGCAGATACTGTATAATTTTACTTCTTTGACCAATGAATGCCTGACTGTGAGACTAAAATAATGAAAACTAACATTCCAAATGACCTTAAACATTTAAAGAGACAATATTTAAAGCACTGACTTCAATATATTTTCATTACAAAGCTTTTTTAAGCATTAGCTTTGGGAAGACATATTAAAACTAGGACAACAGACAGAAGATGAGCATTGCCTATGTGCAAGGATGGCATGCAAAATCATATACAGCTCCATATTTTTAAAAGAGAAGACTGCCCAGCAGATACTGTGGGTTGAAAGAGGATGGCCCCCATGGGCTCATATTTGAATGCTTGGGCTCCAGCTCGCAGAACTGTTCTGAGAAGAATTAGGAGGTGTGCCACTGGAAGGGGGCTCTCAGGTTTTAAAAGCCCACACAAGGCCCTGCTTTACATGTTCATTCTTGGACAACTCACATATCAGGATGTAAGCTCTCACCTACTGCCCCAGTGCCATACCTGCCTGCCTGCTGTCAGGCTCCCTGCCATGATGGCCTAGGACTCACCCTCTATTGCATAAGCCACAATTAAATGCTTTCTTTTCTAAGCTGCCTTGGTCATAGACTCTTCAACCACAAAAAAGTAACTAACAGAGAAGAAAAGATGGTAAATGCTTGCTCTGCAAGCATTAGGTCCAGAGTGCAAACTGTCAGCACCCACATGAAAAGCCAGGCATGCAAAGTATGTGTAACACCAGCATTGAGGGGTAGAGAGAGATCAGTGGTATCTGAGAGCTAGCTGGCTACCCAGCCTAGCCAAAAAGGCTAGTTTCTGGTTCAGTTAGACAGCCTACTTCAATGCAACAGGGAAAAGAACAATAGAGAAGGCCACCAAACATCCTGCTATAGTCTCTGCATGCTTATACATCCATTCCTATATTTACATTCATGCAACACACACACACACACACACACACACACACACACACACACACCTCCTATATATACAATACTGCTACCAATAACACTGCAGCTTTATAATAGGTATTACAATTACAAGCGCAACTGTCCATGGCTCCACATAATGTATATATACAAGATATATAGTATGCAGTAAGGCTACTGTGAAAGGGGGCAATGGAAACACTCATTTTTGCAATGCGACTCTAAGTTTGAAATTATTTCAAAACAGAAAGTTGGGGGAAATTTTCTTTGGTAGGCCAAATATGGTGATCAGTCCTGTAAACCCCAGTACACAAGAGACTGAGACAGATTGCTGAGGGTTTAGGGCTACCATGAACTACAAAATGAGATTCTGTCTCAAAACCAGCCACCAAATAAAAAACAAAAAATCTTGCGGGCTCTAAGAATATATTATAGAGATTCAGCTGTGTATTAAAGCTATACTCTGACCGGCCAAGGGTCTGTGGAAAGGCAAGCCATTTATTATGAATATTTGGTGATATCCAGCCTTTAATATTTCAGCTGTCTTCTGCTATGAAATCCTTGTGTGCCCAGACCAATTGGCAAATAGTTCAGCTCCCCAGACCTGCTGAACTACTAAATCACTAACTGCCCTGCTGAGTTTAGGAGACAAGCTGGCAGGAGACACACAGCTTTGTTTCCTGTGCTCAGACCATCCCCTCACCTTGAGGAGGCCTAGTGGTTTCCCAGAGCAATTGACTGAAAACAAAAGGAGTTTTTACATATCAAGGTGAGAGATAAAACAACATTCCTGAGGAGGCAGGGAACCATGTGCCCAGGGAAAGAAAGGGCAGGCATTTTCTGTAGAAAGAGACAGAAGGGTGTGGCCAGAGAGAAGAGAGGACAGAGGTTCTATAGAGGGTAAGCAGATCTCAGGTAGTTTTCTTAGTGCCAGGAGTAGAGAGCAGCAGAGATGAAGAGGACACAGAGGATGAAGATGAGGCTGGAAGCATAGGAGTTTAGTAGTTAGCAGGACTATGGACTAGGGAACTGGACGGAAATGAAGCTATGGAAATAGGATTTCATCCCAGAGAAATACAGTAGGTGGATATAGAGCTCGGTATGTCTTGAGTTATTCCTGCCTTGAATGCCTGGTGGAGCTGCTGCCATTGTTGCTGTTATAACAGTGACTTTGACCACCACTACTACTGTTTCTGGGACTGCCATTTCATAATTGGTTACTACAGCTAGCACAGTGGAGACCCTGGAAGCAAAAGCAGCTACCACAGTTAATTAATCTTTCATTCTATTGGGCATGGCAAATTTAAATAAATAGTTATATACATTTCCATTGGCTTTGAAAGTTATAATTTTACAAACTCAAGTTCCATTTGCTCTCGGGATACCATCTTACAAGGACTCCAATTTGCAGTAAGGCTTGTTAAGGAAGGGAATGGCTCGGCTGCCTTTAGCCTACCGACTATGGGTGGGTTAAGACTTCTGTTGGTCTTTTCTGTGTTGAACACACAGATTGCAAGCCCAGCGCCACTTAGAGATCTTTGGCAACAGTTAACTGCAGCTCTCACACAATTGAGCCTGTATGATAATGAGTATTCAGAAACGGGTAATGCCTGGGGGGCGCTCACCAACCTCAGACAGAACGCCTGTGTGGCCTGGACAGGTGTCTCCATGACAGGTAAGGAGGTCAGAAGCTCATTTTTTAGGAAAAGGAGGGGACCTGTAGGGCCCTGGCCCCGTTTTGGGTAACTGTTGCCTTGCTTGCTGACCTTGACCTTGATATCCTCCCTATGCTAATTCTCTGCGAGATTCCACCCTCCTGAATGCTTAAGGGATGTTCCTTGTCTGTGTATCAAGCATATTGGGCATTAACAGCTTAGATGCAAGACTGTAAAACATCAGAAGCGGGGTTGGGGATTTAGCTCAGTGGTAGAGCGCTTGCCTAGCAAACGCAAGGCCCGGGGTTCAATCCTCAGCTCCAAAAAAACCATCAAAAGCGAACTTCTGCCCTCTGGGGTTCTCCCATTGTGCTATAAGCTTGTATTTAAGACCTCCTCCCTCCTTCAATAAATGGCATTCTGGCATTCCGCATTCAAAAAAAAAAAAAAAAAAAAGAAGAGGGGGTCAAGATCATGATGGGAAAACACACACAGACAGCTGACCAGTGCTAGTTGGAGCTGACTCTAGACTGACAGCTCGGGAACATGCATGGGACTGAACTAGGCCCGCTGAATATGGGTGACAATTGTGTGGCTTGATCTGTTTGTGGGGTCCCTGGCAGTAGGTCCAGGACTTATCCCAGGTGCATGAACTGGCTTATTAGAGCCCATTCCCTGTGGTGGGATACCTTGCTCAGCCTTGATACAATGGGGAGGGGTTAGGCTCTCCTTCAACTTGGTATGCCAGACTTTGTTGACTACCATGGGAGGCCTTACCCACTCTGAGGAGTGGATGGGGGTAGAGTGGGAGGGAGGGGGAACTTGGGTTGGTATGTAAAATGAAAAAAAATTTAATAAATAAATATATTAAAAAAACCATTACATTCTTTTATGGTGTGGAATGTTTGTTTGATAATGCAAAGATGTGTTGCATTCTTTTATTCTGTGAAGCTGTGTTACTGTGCCTGCCTAAAACATCTGACTGATCTAATAAAGAGCTGAACAGTCAACGGCTAGGCAGGAGAGACAGGTAGTGCTGCCAGGCAGAGAGAATAAACAGGGAAGAAGAAGAGAGAGGAGTGAGAAGGGAGGGGAGGATGCCAGTGACCAAGCCACACAGCCAGCTACAGCGTAAGAAGGAAAGAAAGAGAATAAAGGTAAAAGCCCAGAGGCAAAATGTAGATGGAATCATTTAAGTAAACAAACCTGGCTAGAAACAAGCCAAGCTAAAGGTCAGGAATTCATAAGTAAGAATAAGTCTCCATGTACTTATTTGGGAGCTGGGTGGTGGGCCCCCAAAGAACAAAGAGCATTAAAAAAAAAAAAAAAATCCCCAAAACAACTACACTTACTTTCTCAAAGATAAACCTCTTCAAACATTTTTCTAAGCATCTATGTTTTACATTTTGCATTTACATTTGTTATAATTGATTATAACAAAGATTATCTCTTAAGTCCCAAACCAATTTAGATAAAAACCTAAAACTCCCAAATGCAGTTTTTAAAGACTTATTTTCACTTTATATATTCCTGTGTGAGTGCCTGCAGGTATACATGTGTGTACATGTGTGGCTGGTGTTAAAGGAGTGTGAGCTACCAGGTGGGAGCTGTGAATTGAACCTGAGTCCTTTGCAAAAGCAGCAAGTTGTTTATTCTTTTCTATTCTTTTTTTTTTTTTTTTTTTTTGAGTTTTGAGGGATTTTTTTTGTTGTTGTTACTTTCGGTGTTTTGAGACATAGACTTCTCCAAAGTCTAATTACAATGACATCATTAAAATGTTTTAAAGACAGACACAGTGGCCCATGACTGTGTTGTAGAATATTTTAAGATGTGTTACATTTGTTTTTGCTGTGGAACATTTGTTTAATGATGTAAAGAATGTGTTGCATTCTTTTATGTTGCATTTGTATAACTCTGTGAAGTTGTGTTACTTTGCCTGCCTAGAACAGGCATTGCATTGTATTGACTGGTCTAATAAAGAGCAGAACTGAACAGCCAACAGCAAGGCAGGAGAAAGGTTAGGTGGGCCTGGCAATCAGAGAGAATAAATAAGAGGAGAAATCTGGGAAGAGGAGACCTAGGAGGAGAGATGGAGGAGGACTCCAGGGTCCAGCCACCCAGCTACACAGAAGTAAAGAAGGGTATACAAGATAAAGATTAAAAAAAAAAGCCCAGAGGCAGAAGGTAGATGGGATAACTTAAGTTAGAAAAGCTGGCAAGAAACAAGCCAAGCTAAAGCTAGGCATTTATAAGTAAGAATAAGTCTCCATGCATGTATTTATTTGGGAGCTGGGTTTCGGGCCCCTCAAAGAGCAAAGAGTAAAGAGTGAAAAACAACCAACAATATGGCTGTAATATCAGCACCCATAAAGACAAGATGTCTCCAAGTCTGAAGAAGCCTGGACTACATAGTAGATGCAGGATAGACAGGACAATACAGTGAGATGGAGGGAGGAAGGAAAAGAAAGAATGTGAGTCAACTGAATGAGACCAAATCCTGTGATGTGCAGCAGAGAAAGCCCCACTTACCCTGTGACTTTATATCCATAGTCACATAGGGAAAACTCCCAAGGACTGCCATTACCTCTTCATATTTGTCATCTTCAAGGAAGTGCAGCAGACTATGACGGTCTGATTCTTTTAAACTGACCAAATCCTGAATAGTTTTAATTTTGTACTAAAAAAGAAAAAAACGGAAAAAAAAAAACAAACAAACACAATAAAATTTTCATAAGATGAAAACTAGCGGCATGCTGACCAAAATGAAATCCTGCAACTTCAGAAAAGAGTTAACATTATGGACATTTCAAAGCAAGACCACTAAAACCAAGGTTGTTTGTTTATAAATTCATTACAAGCTTATTTTTTTTTAATTAGAAAAAAAGTACAAAAATAAAATATGTTCATATAGAATATTGACTTAAGAACTATAGTCCTAAATTTATTTATTTTCAGTTATAAGCATAAAAATCTTCTACAGGTGGCCTCTAAAGGTTTCACTATGCAGTAAGTTAATACCTTTAATACTCCTTTAATACTACCAAATACAAAGCCTATCTTCTACTCACTTCTACTATATACAAAGTAACTTTTTCTTTTGTGTTCTTAAAACAGGGTCTCACTGTGTGGCCCAGGCTGGCCTCATCTTCACTACTTAGACTAGGCCTCAAATTTACCACAGACCTCCTGCTTCAGCCTCCCAGTGTATTGGGTACATGGCTCATACTACCACACCCAAAAAGTCAAGGTTATAATCTACCAAAATTATAAATTTAGTTTCTTATATTTTCCAAACTATTTCTAGATATTCAAATATTTACAATATTTTCTAAAAAAAAGAAATGATCTTTATTTAATCAGTGTATCCTCCCATGCACACACATGCCCCCCAACCCCCATAACTAACTGGTATTGAACCCAGGATCTTGTGCACACCAAACAAGCATTCTGACCCCTGGACTTCATCATCAGTCCACCAATACTATTTCTGAGAATGCTCCATTTTTTATTTTTGTTCATACTCAACTATAACAAGTGCCCAACCTTTAAGTCAAAAACAAAATGAAAAGTATATGATGTACTCTTACTTGGTACATACATTTTTGTAATGTAAAAATAAAATATTAATTGCTAAAATTCACTCAACCCAAAATAGTAATTCTATATAGTAAAATATTATACAACCACCTAATTAAGAAATACTAACAAAAGAGATTATAAATCTAAGAAATCCACAGTAGCCAAGTCTAGAAAACTTTATTCACATGACCTTATAATCCGACAGGTTGCTAAACTCTGACTAGGAAGCAGTCAACAAACCTTTTTATGGTTGGAAACTCTCCTAAGGTTGTCCTCCTCAATGTGAGGGAGCTGCAGAAGGGGAGACTTAAACTGCTGGAGGCCTTGGACAGCCATCTGGGAGAGCTTCATACAGTTTTCTAAGGATGCCAAAGTTGGAGCACGAAACTCCCTTTCTTAGAAAGAATAGGAAAAAGAGAAACAAAACGGCTGTACTTTATACTTTCATTACAAGGAATAAAAATCACACTGACATTCAACACCTAAACTTCAACATGGGATACTGATTTTTTCCTTTAAAAACTACAGAAAAATGTTAAAATACATAAACTTGGTCCAGTATGTACTACTCTTTAACAAGTCCCTGTATATATCCAATAACAGTAAAATATCAGGCATGCTCAGTAGCATCATAAAGTGGTGGAGAGCACCTGGAATCCCAGTACTTGGGTGGCAATCCTAGCACTCACAGAGCTGAGGCAAGGCCAGCGGAGGCAATGCAGTAAGATACTGCCACAACACACACACACACACACACACACACACACACACACACACACACACACGTCCTCAGCTGGGCACACTACAGCAAAGCAGTAACCTTACTGCTTAAGAAGCTACGCGCAGATCTGGCTACAAAGCAAGACCCTATCTCAAAAATAAAAGAATAAGTAAATATTTTGTGTTTTTAAATTTATTTTTACTTCTTGAAGGCAGCAAGGTCTCCCTATGGAGCCCAGACTGGCCTAAACTAGACTAGACCCCTGCCTCAGCCTAACAAGTAAGGTTACAGGTGTAATCCATGCCTTGCTGAAATTCTTTGTATTTACAAACTCCAACAACAGTAAATAAGACGGTATTATCAATATTTCCAAATTCACTTTAGCATTGCCAAGAACTAAAATCACCCACAACAAACTATAATCAAGTCTTTTTTTTTTTTTTTAGCATTTTAGCATCTCCTTTCCCCTAACAGCCAAAAACTGCTTTTCTTTTCACACACACACTTACAAAAATTACACACTACACCAAAAAAAAAAAAAAAAAAAAAAAAATCACTGTTAAAATAACTCAAAAATATTGAGGAAAGAAAACATTTAAAACACGAAAAATAAAACAATGAAAAGAATGAGAAAAACCACGAGCAAATCCGAGAAACATGATCGACTCAGTATACAAAATTATAATTAAATACTCATAAATCTTTAAACTGTGAAGTATACTGAGGAAATGCTTGCAGGAAAAAGTCCAAATTAATTACACTTCTTCCTCACCTTCACGGCTCCTGGCCATTATTATTAGCTGGCAGATTACATTAACCATTTCTTGAAGCAGAGCAGGACATTTTTTCAGCATGAACTGTTGATCTAGGAGAAAGAGGAAAAAAAAAAACAATCCTGAAATAAACAATTCTAACATTACAGTGAAAATACCTTTCCCATTTGAAGGCCAAGGCTAAAACAAACATCCTGGCCCTTAAATATTTCACATAGTCTCAGAATTTTAATGTTTTAAAGAATGTTTCTCCTCAACTTCACTGCAAAAAGTAGATGCCATTACTAATACAAGATGTAGCAAAGCCCAAATTTTAACAAATGGTACAATTATATTATTATAGTCATTCCTTACTTTCTTTAAAATAGTCCTCATCATGAATTCAGTTCTAATCCTGCTATCTTTGAGAATGTTGTTTGTGCTGTTAAGTTCCTATAACTGTGGGTCAATGCAAAGACTACGAATGAGAATAAGGTCAACTCAATACAGAAAAGAGGAGGAGGAAGTTAACTAGGGGGGTGACTAAGCTTGTAAAAGTGCTTGTGGTGCAAGCCTGACCACCTGAGTCCAATATCCAGAAACAGACAAAACAATGGGCTGGCAAGATGGCTCTGCAGTGGTTAAGAGCATTGGCTGCTCTTCTAGAGGACCTGGGTTCGAGTCCTAGCACCAACATGTGACTGACAACAGTCTGTAATTATAGCCTCAGGGGATTTTTTTTTAAAGGTTTATTTATTTATTATGTATACAGTGTTCTGTCTGTATGTGTGCCTGCACATCAGAAGAGGGCACTAGATCTCATTATAGATGGTTGGGAGCCACCATGTGGTTGCTGGGAATTGAACTCAGGACCTCTGGAAGAACAGCCAGTGCTCTTAACCTCTGAGTAATCTCTCCAGCCCCAGCCTCAGGGGATTTAATATCCTCTTCTGGACTCTTCAGGCACTGAACACATGTGATACATAACACTACTGCAGGCAAAGTTATACATTAAAATAAGTTAAAAAAAATTCTAACAGGCTGGGAATGTAGCTAGATGATAGAGTATATGCACAGCACATGTCAGGTCCTGAGTTCAAATACCAACAAAACAGAAAAAAAAATGATATATCATCATCATCATCATCATCATCCATCTGAGGGGCCAGAGAGATGTTTCAGCAGTTAAGAGCACTAGTAGCTGTTGTGGATATCTCTCTGAATAAATAAAATGCTGATTGGCCAGTAGCCAGGCAGGAAGTATAGGCAGGACAAGCAGAGAAAAGAATTCTGGGAACAGGAAGGCTGAGTTAGGACACACTGCCAGCTGCCACCATGAGTACCAACATGTAAGACACTGGTAAGCCATGAGCCATGTAGCAAGGTATAGATTTATAGAAATGGGTTAATTTAAGGTAGAAGAACTAGATAACAAGAAGCCGGCCATGGCCATACAGTCTGTAAGCCATATACATCTATGTGTGTTTACTTGGTTGGGTCTGAGTGGCTGAGGGACTGGCGGGTGAGAGATTTGTCCTGACCGTGGGCCAGGCAGGACTGGAGAAAACTCCAGCTATAAGCTGCTCTTCCAGATGACTTGAATTTAACTCCCAATACCCACAGTGGCTCACAACAACTTGTAACTGCAGTTCCAAGGAATCCAAAGCCCTCTTCAGGCCTCTGTGGTACCAGGATATAGATGAAGACAGATAAAATTAACTTTTGAAACAAAATTCATTAGATATGGTACTCAACCTAAAAAGCAGGCCCCCTATGTATGAGAAATGACTAGTAAAAATGAATATGCCTGTATAGATACACAGAACATTAGTAACAAAATTACTAATTTATTTCAAAGTAACTCCAATGACAATGCCTAAAAATATCCCTTCCTTCCACCCTAAGCATCCTTCCTAGCACTAATACCAAACGGTCTTATTTTCAGGAGTCCTAGATTGCATCATTAGTTGAATGAACAGTGATGGGATGGTAAGACTTTATTCAGAAAGAACATTTACTTTTTAGGATGACAAGTAAAAGTTTCAACAGAATGAAATTCTACAGCTTAGAAGGAGATGACATTCAAATCAATGATCTCTCTGGTAACACTTCCATCTCAACTCACAGCTTTTGTTTTAAAGAATAGGTATTTCAAACACTTATGAACCTTTAAGTAAAAATCAAATCTACTTCTCTGTAGCTACTACTGAGAAACAGGGGGGAATAATGTTGGATTAAGAGGGTCAGATATTTGCTGTAAATATGCTTTTGTTCCTCTAAAAATCTTTCAAGTTCTTTTCTCAAAAATCACTAGATGGTGATGTAGATCTATAATCTCAGTCCACAGGAAGCTGAGGGAGAAGGGTCTTCAGCTTGTGTCCAGCCTGAGCAGCAGCAAAAGTTCAAGGACAGCCTCAGAAACATAACTGAGACTATCTCAACAACCAAAGCCATTTAGGAAATTCTTCTGCTAACCTGCAATTGTTAAACACTTCATATGGAATATATGATCTTGAAATAATACATTTTTACATCCGCCAAAGCATCTGACGTAGACTTCCAAACTATTTGTAAAGTAATTATATACAAATAGATCTTTTAAAGGAATATAAACAACTATTTGATTGAACAAAAAAAGATCATCATCTAAATGCTGAATCACCAAGACTACTTACATCTGTTGCTTTGGTCCCATTAAAACCCTTTACATAGTAGAGTCACAAATACCTTCTTCCAGGGTCTCAGGAATTTTCATTCTAGCAAGATGAGACAGTAAAAGAACTCTGGCCTTCAGGCTATATGGACAGGTAAGTGGAGGCTCATTCTTCTTTAAATTTATGCTGCCAATTTCTCTAATTAGCTAAGGCAAAGAAAAATAATTATTCAGAAACGTATCATGAATCATTCACTTTTGTACTTTATTGCTTATCAAGAAATGTGTAAGATCAGCCTAACCTGTGGTATTAAGATATTATCTGTTGGCCTGCTTGTGGCATCTTTATTATATTGAGGATCAAATTCAGAAGCTCCAGCTAAAACCATGATGAGCCCTATGGAAACAAAACAAAATAATGGTAAATAGATGTTTGCTTGCCTATTCATTTCTCCTCCTGAGATAACTACAGAACTGAGAACCCTACAGTTAAGCACCTTTCTAATCATGCACAATGCAATGCTGACAGTCATCTGGCCTCCACTACTGACAAGTAAATTAATATTTCCAACTAAAACAAAAGAAACTACCTTTTTAAAAATGTACACAATTGTTACCTATCCCAAGTGAGTATAAGTGTTCATCAAATTGAGGGCACAAAAGGCCTGGGAAAATTAAGATCATTTAAAATAGAATGTTCTATACTAAGCACGTGTTTGTAGAAGCTGCTAGAGAGCACTAGTACTTCGTATGGTGTTGGAATGCTGTAAGTAAATGAGTGGCCGTCAGTACAGACGTAAGGAATTACCAAGAGTGGGAGATTCTTATTCCATGACTTCTCAGAATATCAAGTAAATGAGTGGCCGTCAGTACAGAAATAAGGAATTACCAAGAGTGGGAGATTCTCTTATTCCATGACTTCTCAGAGTATCAAGTAAATGAGTGGCCGTCAGTACAGAAATAAGGAATTACCAAGAGTGGGAGATTCTTATTCCATGACTTCTCAGAGTATCAAGTAAATGAGTGGCCGTCAGTACAGAAATAAGGAATTACCAAGAGTGGGAGATTCTCTTATTCCATGACTTCTCAGAGTATCAAGTAAATGAGTGGCCGTCAGTACAGACGTAAGGAATTACCAAGAGTGGGAGATTCTCTTATTCCATGACTTCTCAGAATATCAAGTAACCAAAACTTCTGGAACCTTGGAGAAGGTTATGGAAATGCACATAATTCCCCGCCACATGTATTATTATCCTAAAAGCTCTATACGGACGGACACTACGATCATCAATCACCCTAACCATGACTCTTACCTTTCCTTTAACACAGACGAGAATCTGTGCTAACAAACAAAGGCAGGACTAGACACTCCAGAGTAGAGACGACAGCTCTGTAACTATTCCTTACTCTTGAGTGTCTTCAGATGTGCCGACACACAGCAGCACCGTAAACCTCTGACCTACTACAACGCCTGCCCCCCCCCCCCCGCCAAAAAAAATGTTTTTTTGAGACAGTGTCTCACCCTGTAACTTTGGCCTGGAACTCCACATGTAGACCAGGCTGGGCTGGAACTCACAAAGATCTGCCTGCCCTGGCCTCTCAAGTGCTGGGTTTAAAAGCATGCACCATCACTCCAGGCTCAAATATTTTCACAGGGGTGGAGGGAGAATAACTGTTCCAAAGACAGCTGAGGGAAATGTAAATAAATCCTTCAGCTAAAAAATGCTTTGTGACAGAATTATCTGAGACTAAGGAACACTCTCAGAAATCAGTATCCCACGGGCAAAACAAAACACATGAACCATTTTTATAAGGAAGTAAGATCCTATATTAATATTTCAATTGGATATAAGAGTACTCTGTATGCACAACAGAAAGTAATACTCATTCTCTTCTATATCCTATATTCACTATACACAGTATACACAGTGAAGGTTCACAGACGTTTTTGTTAATTATATCGTGTATTGACCATATCCATCCCTTCCCTTCCAGCTAGCACTCTTCCTTTTCCCAGTCTTGCTTCAACTTTCATGACGTGTGTGTGTGTGTGTGTGTGTGTGTGTGTGTGTGTGTTTATGATGTTATGTGTACACATTAAAAACCTAGGATCTATTTGAGAGAAATAATGTAATGTTTGAGTCTCATTTATTTCACATAATATAATTATCTCCTGTTTAACCAATTTTTGTGAAACTTCCCTAAGTTCATTCTTCCTTATGGATGAATAAAAAAAAAAAAAATGGTGGTTGCTATATATACCACATCTTCCTTACCCACTTTTTTACGGACAGGCACCTAGGTATATTCTGCAGCTTGGCTATTGTACACAATGCCACAGTAAGCACAGACGCAGAGGTATCTGACTTGGCTTCCTCTTGGTATATGCCCAGTAGTAGTATAGTAGCTTATCATATGTTCAATCTATTCAAAGAGCTTTGAGGACTCATGTACAGTGGCTGGACTAACTGACATTCTCACTAGCAGCTGCATCCTTGCCAGCTTTCGTTAATCGTTTTCTTATAACAGCAAGTCTGACTAGAGGAAGACAGAATTCTTCCTTCTGAAACACTGAATCCTTGGCTAGCCTGGACTTTACTATGTAGCCCAGGCTGGCATCAAACTTGGGGCAATCCTCTTAGCTCTCCCTTTTTGAGTACTGGGATTACAGGTGTACACAATCACACCAGGTTTTTAACTCTTCATGCATTCTAGAAATTCATCCTCTCTCAGTTGTTAAGCTACCCAACATTTCCTCCACCTTGTAGGCCATCTCCTTCCTCATTTAATTGTTGCCTTTGCTATGTGGAAACCTGGTAATTTTATACGCTTTCATTAATGACATAAACTAGTCATCTGGGAAGACAGAACCTTAACTGGGGAAATGCCTAGATCAGACTAGCCTGTGGGCATGTCTGTGGGGGCATTTTCTTGATGCTAATAGAGGAGGTACCACTCTTGGGCAGATGTGCCTAGGCTGTATTAAAGGCCACTGAATGTGAGGCTGAGGAGGAGCCAGTCAGCAATGGTCCTCCTGGTTTCTGATTCAATCTGATGAACTATAAACTGGAATCTACTATAGAGTTAAGAAATATATAGCAACATATAAATGACTCAGAAAACAATGCAACAAACAGCAGTTCCTTAGGTTTACTTACGTTTCATATCCATATTTCGAGTTTTATAAACAAAGTATGTATAAATCTGTGTTGTACGTATTAGAATCTGGTCTCCACTATAGCGTATTGACCGATACCACCAAGAGCCCTAAATACAAATAAAATTGAACAAGATATAAAGCATGAAAAATTATAAATATTAAGCTTGAGGCAGCACAATATTTTTTGTGTGTGAATTTTCCAAAAATTTACTAAGAGCAATGAAGTGCTTGAGCTTGTTCCATATTTCAAAAACTTACTTAACAAATACTCACACTGTCAGACATCTAAACACCAATACAAATCATCAGGCATGATTAAAATGCTTTAAGTTTTAGGCAGAAACTGTTTAAAAGATAAAACAAGAATAAAACCACACTCATTGCTATAAGCAAATAAAGTGGTTTCTACTACAAAATTGGTAAGTCTAGGGACCATTTTATAGCTGACATATTTTCATTCATGTTCTCATGAGATTGGATCTTACACATCAATCCTACAGAGAGGTCAAGACAGATGTATAATAGGACTTATGGAGCCACACAAACTCAAGGATCAAAAAGAACACATGACACAAAGAAATGAAAGATGACATAAACTTTTTTGGTAGCTCTTCATTATATAGTACTACACAGTTATTTTTTTAAAATGAGTGGCTAGGGATTGGGGACATGCCTTAGTGGCTAAGACCATGTACTGTTCTTATAGAGAACCTATGTTCTGTTACCATCACCCATATCAACTAGCTCATAACTATCCAGCCCCAGGGGATCCTATATTCTCTACTGGACTCCTTGGACACCTACTCTCATGTGCACATACCCTACACACACATACATAAAAATAAAAAGTAAAAAATAGGCTGGGCGTGGTGGTGCCTTTAATCCCAGCAATCAGGAAGCAGAGGTAGTCTGAGGCCAAACTGGACCACCTATCAAGTTGCAGGCCAGCTAGAGTTAGGTAGTAAGACCCTGTTTCAAACAAAACAACATGTTTAAAAACATTATGTTGAATCGATTTGTGGTATTATGTTCCCCCAAAATATTGTGCACCCTAGTAAATTTATCTGGGGTCAGAGAACAGAACAGCCACTAGATACAGAGGCTAGAAAATGGTGGCACTCACACCTTTAATCCTAGCATTTCAGAGACAGAAATCCCTCTGGATCTCTGTGAGTTCAAGGCCACGTTGGAAACAGCCAGGCATGGTGACACATGCCTTTAATCCCAAAAAGAGAGCCTTTAATCCCAGGGAGTGATGGCAAAACAGAAAGATATATAAGGCGTGAAGACCAGAAACTAGAAGCATTTGGCTGGTTAAGCTTTTAGGCTTTGAGCAGCACAGTTCAGCTGAGATCCATTTGGATGAGGACACAGAAGTTTCCAGTCTGAGGAAACAGGATGAGCTGAGGAACTGGCGAGGTGAGGTAGCTGTGGCTTGTTCGGCTTCTCTGATCTTCCAGCGTTCACCTCAATAACTGGCTTCAGGTTTGATTTCATTAATAAGAACTTTTAAGATTCCTGCTACATCGATTAAATTCTAAATCAAAATCTTATGAAGCAACTACCTCAATACAATCAATATAAAATGGTAGAACTTACCACAACAACAGGAAGGATAACCATAAATGCCAATCCATATACAAGTAAAACCTAGAGTTAAAGAGAAAGCAGTTATGCCTTGGTCTGGTAAATTAAAACATTGTTCAGACTTACAAAGAGGTCCCACTATTAAAAGCACTCTGTTATTTGATCCTTTATAATGAAGGTACCTTTTGGGGTTTTCTTGTGGATAGTATAGCTGAAGTACAAACAGATCACAGAGCTTGTACTAGGCACACAGGTTAACAGTGTTACTATAGTCAAACTCTAGAGCTTTTATGTCTGCTATACAAATCACCTTTTAATTTTCTATATACTGATGTAATATAGATAACTGCAAAAGTTTTATAAATTATGCCTCCCTTCCAGTCAAGCACTTTCTATAGTCACATCTTGTGAGTAGTGCTGTGAAATAAATTATAAGCCCTTACAAACTAACTCTAGTGCCTAACTGCAAACGTGCCATTTCATTTTTATTTGATAGTACTATTGAATTTTCGCCTACAGCTTCATCTGAAATCTGTTAGCCATCTTCCCTTTCCTGTTATTCCCACAGCAGCCCTAAGTATAATAGATGCACGTATAAGCAGCAAGTATACAAGATTATCAATTTTAATGTCACAAAATAGGCATTTTCAAAACAAACTACAGATAAACTGTGTGTATTTTGCTTTTAAAGTTTAAAAAAGGCTCCTCAGACCAGGCTTAGTAGGTAAAGGTATCTGCCTCCAAGACTAACTAGCTGACTTCCAGCTCCAGGACCCATATGGTAGGAGAGAACCAACTCCACCAAGTTATCCTCTGACCTCCACACATATGCTGTGACCTGGGCAGCCCTCCCCACCTCCGCCCCCCCCCCCCTGCAACACAGAGAGAGACAGACAGATAGACAGACAGACAGACAGACACACACAGACACACACACACACACACACACACACACACACGCACACACGCAAGAGAGAGAGACACAGAGAGCGAGTGAGAGAGTTATACATTTAAAATAAGGAAAGATTAAGTTAAAATAAAATAGCTCCTAGATAATTACTTTCATGAAACCTCAAGTAGAGAATCATCAATTTTTAAACAATATATTAATTAAGACAATTCCTGATGTTTTAGGGCTGCAGCAACTATCAGAGATAGAAGCCTGTCTGATGTCCCACTGCTTCCTAGTATGGAATAGGTATATTTCAATTAACATAAAGTAGCTTAGTTTGAGCAAAAGTGAAATGAATAAGTTAAATTATGAGTTTACCTTAGATAAATATGGCTACCATAAAATCCAATAGTTCTCAAAAAAATATTAGGACACTAACCAAAAATACTTTCAAAATAAATTAGCAAAACTTGACGGTTTCAAACTTAGAATACATTACTGCTGGGCGGTGGTGGCACATGCATTTGATCCCAGCACTCAGGAGGCAGAAGCAGGCAGATCTCTGTGAGTTCGAGGCCAGTCTGGTCTACAGAGTGAGTTCTAGGTCAGCCAGGAGAAACCTTTTTTCAAAAACAACAACAACAACAACAACCAAACAAACCAAAAACAAAATTAGAATCCATTGTTCTAAACCAGCGTGTAATGAGAACCAATTCTTTTCTCTTGCTATGTAGCTTTCAAAACACAGTAACAAGTAAGTGCATGCAAGAGTTTCTTTGTGAAAGTTTCATTATATCACACCCTAATACAGTAGAGAACAAAAGTATATCAAGAACATCAGAACAGGCCTTATTTATTTAAATGCACTCACCAGAATCGAATTTTTCTGGTCAACTATCCAAGCTGGCAAGGCAATTCCAAAACTTGTAGCTGAAATAAAATAAATCATTGTTCTAAAGACTCTGCTTTCAATTTCATTTATCTGTATCTCAAAATTAAGTTTCCTCACCATTTCCCAAAAAAACTTCTTATGTTACATATATTTCCATTACACAAACTTAAAAATACACCCTGGCTTGTACAACATTTGAATGAGGCAGGAGGATCAATGGAAGTTCAAGGTCAGCATGGATGAGAGTGAGATCTTGTCTCAAAATAAATGAACGTATGTATATTACAGAAGTGTGTACATGAAACTTCATAGTTTTCAATGGGGAAACTTTTTACACTTAAGTTTCTTTTTACTAGAAAACTCAAATACTTCCATGCCTTGAATTCATATAAACCCTTGAAAATGTAAGAAATCAGTAAAGAAAAAGTTTTTTGCATATGCTCATGGTGTACACATATGTATGCATAAATGTGTACATACAGGTACCATGCACATGGAGAAAATTATTTTCTCATTTTTAAATTATAAGTATGCATGTGTATCTGTTTTTATTTTTAAGATTTATTTATTAATTTATTATGTATTCTGTCTGCGTGTGTACTTGGACACCAGATCTCATTACAGATGGTTGTGAGCCACCATGTGGGTGCTGAGAATTGTACTCAGGACCTCTGGAAGAACAAGCAGTGCTCTTAACCTCTGAGCCACCTCTCCAGCCTGTCTATATCTGTTAATAGGTATATACACATGAATACAAGCACACTCAGAGACCAAGTTTAGATCTCCTTGAAGCTAGAATTATAGGCAGCTTTGAGCTGCTCAACATGGTACTGGGAACTGAAGTTTTTTGTGTGTTTTTCCCTGCCAACATATTTTTATTGATTATTTGGGAATTTCACATAATGTACCCCAATCTATCTATCTATCTATCTATCTCTCTCTCTCTCGCTCTCTCTCTCTCTTTCATACACACACACACACACACACACACACACACACACACTTCCCAGTCCTCTTAGGTCTTCTAGCCCTCTCACTCTGGTTACCTGCCCCCCTAAAAAAAGAAGAAATTACCAAGTCCAATTTATGTTGGGAACCAAAGTCTTTAAAAAAAAAAGTAAGTAAAAAGTAAACAGAGTCTGGAAAGACTCCTCGGTGCTTACGAGCACTTGCTGTCTTTTTGGTTGTGAGCCCATCCTTTAACAGATGAGCCATCTCTCCTGCCCTAAGTAGCTCATCAGTTAAGAGCATTTGTTGCTCTTGCAGGGAACCTGGGTTCAGTTCCTAAGACCCACAGAGTGGCTCAAAACCATCCACAACTCCAATTTCAGGGGATCCAATGTCCTCTTCTAACCTTCACACACATAAGCAGCACACGTAAAATAATTCTGAAATAAAAGAAAAAGGAGCGCTTGCTGCTCTTTCAGGATCCAGGTTCAGTTCCCAGCCCACACAACTGCTCACAATGCCCCCAACTCCAGCTCTGGAGCTAATGCCCCACTCCTTCTAATCTTTGTGGGCACCAGCTATGTGTACTGTGCACAAACATAGACATAAACAAAACAAATATGTAAAGACGTTCAATGTATTCATCTAACTTCTTGTGGTTGTAATTTTCATAACTATAAACAAAGAAAAATCAATATTCCTCTTATTCTAGTTAATATTTTCATAATATACAATACTACCAACATTTTTATATTCACCGCACCTTGAGGCCCATCTGGATTTCCAAATTCTTCCCAATTTTTCCGAGACTCTTCATCTGTTAAACTACCATGAAGAAAACAGGTACCAAAATTAGAAAGCCATAGCCCAAAAAATAAGTATTCAAATGTAAGAACTTCATTAGACAATCAATACCTTTGTTTTTAGATTTATTTACGTGTGTGTGTGTGTGTGTGTGTGTGTGTGTGTGTGTGTGAGAGTGTGTGTACAAGAGCACAGGTGCCCACAGAGACTTTGGAAGTCCCTGAAACTGGAATTATAGGAGGTTGTGAGCTGTCCAAACTGGGTGCTGGAAACTGAAGTCTTGGGTTCTTTGGAAGGAAGAGTGATAAGCACTCCTAACTGCTCCAATGTCCCCCACACACACCCCATCTTCTTAAAAGACAGTAACCCAGGCTGGGGAGAGGCTCACTCAGTAGAGTGCGTGCTCTGCAAGCATGAAAGCCCCCAGTACCATATCATATAATCCTGACCAAGGTACGGTGGCCCACCGATAACCCAGCTCTCAGTTGACAAAGACAGGCTGTACCTGGGCCAAGCTGGCTATCTACTATTGGATTTAAGTGAGAGGCCTTTTCAGTAGATAAGGTGGAGCATGACCTAGGGAAACACCAACACTAACCTCTGCCTCTACATACAGGTACACCCACAAGTGTGAACACACATACCACACAGAGATACATACCCTTCCCCAAAGGGGATTAATAACTCAAAGAATAAAAACTATTCTCTCTGAAAAGGTGTGTGTACCGGGGTGTGTGTGTGTGTGTGTGTGTGTGTGTGTGTGTGTGTGTGCGCTAATTCCTAGACCTTGACACAAATTCCTGCTTAGCTCAAGTTTAGCTAATTAAGTCAGATGAAATTCAAAGGCTATTTACTAAGTCTTATAAGAATGTAAGATTTTAGTGACTTTTATTTATTTCCTAATGGCCTGTTTTCTAAAATTTCTCCAATGAGCACATTAATAATTTAAAATGTAGTAGTTAATTCCCAAACGGTGGCACTCTGCTCTCAAGAGGTCAACGTCACCTGTAAAACTTCACTGTTGTGGGAAAGGCTCTTCTGAGCGCCAGGAGAACTAGGCAAACACCTTCTACACAAGAGCTTTCAGGTCAGGCAATATAAAAGTTACAGAATGATTTTCAACACCTAAATAAAATGTAAGTCCTGACCTGGCCAATAGCCCAAAGCAGAGAATTAAAATGGCTTTATTTCAGATCCCAGTATACATCATAAAAAGCACTAAACAAAAATCTCAATTCCTTCACAAACCTGACAATGCTTTGGAAACAAAAAAAAATCCTAATAGCCAAACCAATTCTAGGCAGAAAGAACACAGCCAGAAGCATACATACTATTACCTAACCTAAAACTACACTACAGAGCCACAGTAATAAAGACAGCATTGTACTGGTACGAAACAGACATGCAGATCAATGGACTAGAACAGAAAATCAGAGATCAACCCAGAGTTGTGAATGCCTAAGCTTTGCTGAAGGTGTCAAAAACATACAGTGGGGGAAAAGTCTTTTCAACAAATGGCCAGAGAGGATGTACACCTGAAGAATGAAATCAGACCCATATCTCTCACTCTGCAAAAAAACAAAACCAAACCCTGAGATCTTGGAGTTTGAGGACATACTGATCTATAAACTGAGTTCCAGGGCAGTTAGGGCTACATAGTGAGACCCTATGTTGGGACGGTGGGGGGTTATAAGTGTAAAATTGTCTGGGTATGTATATGTGAATAATATAGTTGCTTTTTTTTCCCCCTGAGTTGTGAGAAATCAAACCCTAGGGCTTGTGTACACTTGCCAGGTATTGAGCTCTACCCTCAGCTCACAAGGTTTCTTAACAGTAACAATGTATCTTACCTATGCCTACATCTAGGTCAACAAGAAAATAATCTGAAAGTTCTGAAAGATTCTTAAGAAGGTTTGGCAGGCAGAGCAGGCAGACAAGACACCTTAAAAATCTGTAACTCAGGCTGGTGAGATGACTCAGCAGGGAAAGAGCACTTGCTCCCAACCTACCTCTCCACAGATTTGCAGTGACACACAAGCATACATTTAGTAAATAAAAGAAATCTACATCTCAACAGATACAGTATCTAACAATAAAGTAACTAGAAACCATCTATTACAATGAAATTCTGAAAGAATACCAAAAATAAAGCACTTAAATATTACACTTGCCCTTAAACAGTTCAATGAGAGACACACACTGTCAAAACAGAAGTAGAACAGGTTTAACAAACGCCTCAAAAGAGAAAATGAGACTCAAACACACCTCTGCTACTCAGGATGCTTAGAAACTGCTCAATAAAACTCAGTAACAGTTACTACACTGTGGTGGTTGGAATGAGAATAATCCCTATAGGCTCATGTAGCTAAGTATTTGTTTCCCAGTTGGTGGACTGTTTAGAAAAGAGCAGGAAGTGGTCTTGTTGGAGAAGACCGGGAGTGGGCTTTGAGGTTTCAAAAGGCCATGCCAGACCCCATCTTGCTCTCTCCACCCTTCAGATGGGATATCAGTTCCAGTACCATGCCTGCCTGCCTGCCTGCCTGCCTCCATGTTCCCTGCCATAATGATCATGGACTAACCCCCTCAAACTGTAAGCAAAGCCCTAATTTCACTCTTTCTTTTATCATCTGCCTTGGTCCAGGGTCTCTTCACACCAAAATCAGTAACTAAGACATATTTAATTAAACTTGGGAAAATCACTTCTCTAAGTGCCAACCCTGAATAACTTATGATTTAATGAAACTACCACTTTAGAGCTGCTGAGTAGGTCCATAAATGTCAGGTTCAAATATACTTGGTTAATATTTAATAGAAGTGTGTAACATTCATTTTACTTACTACTTTCTTAAAACAGAAAGTATCTTTACCCCTTTCTTTAAAAAGTGTAACAGGTCCTATGATACTTACGCTGCATAAGCTTTTGCTATCCTCATGAACATAACTTCATCACCTCCTTTATCTGGATGATATTTAAGTGACAACAAGCGATATTGTTTCTTAATTTCTGCTACTGTTGCTCCCTAAAAGGAAAAGCTTTGTTAATACATAAGAACATAATGCAATAAGAAATAATCAATCCTATTTTCATCTTAAACCATGAACTACTCAATATTCTGACAAAAGAAACATTTTCTCAAATACATCTTGTCTCCCAAATTTCATCTCATACATATACTTCTCAAGTATTTAACTATATGACATGCAATATACTAGTCACTAATGGTAATGGTGGTGAAACCATATAACTCCACATTTAAATAAAATTGCAGTGGCTTTAACTATCCAAAAATGATTGAAGAGTAAACTAATGCAGTTAAGTCAAAGATTTGTTTTCTTAAACTCTGATCAGTATCTCATTTTGTCTGCTTCTAACTATTTTAATATTAAGTAAATATTTTTTTTTTAAAAAGAACTGGCATTGATTCTCAACCTCACTTTTTACCAATAATTGTGGATCACTTTTATTTCGCTACATCTTTTTATTATACTCTTGGTGGCCATGATAATTACAGTTAAAAAAAAAAACAAAAAACAAACAGACACTGGACTGGAGAGATAGCTCAGGGGTTAAAGTTCACACTGCTCTTAGAAAGAGTGCACAAGTCTAGTTCCCAGCACCAACAGACCCTGGGCAGCCTCAGAGGATCTAGCACCCTCTGCTGGCTTCTGCATTCTCATGCATAAACCCACACTCACACATACACCCATATGTATACAATTAAAAATAAAATCTAAAAAAATGTTTTAAAAAAATAAAAAACAATTAAATAGAAATCCTACTATATGCAAACTTTTCTTCTACAAAGCAGAAAACTAGATGATGAACATTCTCCTTAATTTGTATATCAACTTCAAAACCCAGCCATCCACTGAAGAAAACCGAAGTTTAAACCCCAGCTACTAGATTCAGTCTGCCTACTCCGCTGTTACAGGACACAGTTCTCTCAGTCTCAGCCTCTTCACTAACTCCAGTTCTAATGGCCTGTAGAAGTTTATCAACCAAGTTCAACCAAAATCTCACCAAAGAACATACTCAAGGACTACCTAATTTCAATGATAATGACAAGTTTCTTACAAGTACCCCATCTCAGATTTAAGGTAGTGCATGTGCCAATCAACATGAATGTGTTTTTAAAATATAGTCACTTCTCACCAAGTAATCTAACAGTTTACTAGTTATAAGCTAATACTTACTACTAGCAATCAACAATACAACAAATATATTTAAATGATAATGAATTAGATCTTATTTTTTTTAAAGACGGTAACTGACAGGGCTGAAGAGATGGCTTGGCGGAGAAAAGCTTGTACTGCTCTTCCTGAATTCCTGAGTTCAGTTCCCAGCACCCACCTCAGGCAGCTTTAAACCACCTGCCAACTCCAAGGACCTGACAGCCTCTTCTACCCTGAGTACACACACAACACAGATAAACAAAACGTTAACAGACCAAAGTCCGATTTCTCTTGGAAATGTCTAATTTGTTTTGGAGCGCAGACTTCCAGTAATTAAGATGTTGTTACATTAATGATATTATATAAGAATACTACTTACAGGGTCCAAATTTAAGACTTCATAAGGATTGTACTCCTGGTATTCTCGGTCTGTTTTGGAAACTTTGTATGCAAGGAACAAGAACAATGCCCATCCTGCAAGGAGAACTGTTTTCCTGTTTAGGAAAGACAAACGACATAATAAACACAGCTGTGTGCCTTTCTACAGGATCAAGGGATAAATGATCTAAAGGAGCCGCTGCACACCACTATGCTACACTACTGACTCACACCTGTAAATTCCTGTTACAGCAAGGATGGTGCTGTCTTCACTTCTGAATTCTCTAGCATCTAGGAGAATGCCTCCCGTGTTACTATTTGCAGAATTAAATACAGAAATTAATACTAGACTCATTAAAATAGTTAAGAAATAGCCGAGACACCACTTAATGAAAAAAGTTTACTCTTAACCTCGAAATTATAGAAGATGAATTTTTAAAAATTGGCCAGGCATACAAAGATGAATATAAATAGCCTTCTTTAAAGTGTAACGTTTGGAAATATTCTGATGTCCATCAGCCGTAACTAATTTAAGGAGAGTAGTCAAACCATGATGTAGCCATACAAAAGAACATTTTATAGCTAACACGTTAAAAAAAAAAAAAAAAGTGCACAAGGATATAAAAGAGCAATTAAAACAACTAATTTCTTCTTTCTTGAATATATTCTACACAGTAAAACCAAATACTAGCATCGTTACATGTCCATCAGTGAATACTGTTTTAATCACTCAACCAGAGTGCAATACTTTCTAGTAAATGAAGGCAAAGTCTGCCATGGAAGATTTTAATCTTAAATTTGAAAGGGAAAAACAGCTTTCAAGCTTTGCAAAACACAATCCAATTTCTATAAGCAGAGACATGATTAGAAATAAGAGTACAAAAATGAACTATCAGTCAGATCCTCTATGACAATTTGTTACAATGAACAGGATTTGTCAGACAAAAACATAAAATAATCTAACAGAACTGTGATGACTGGCTTTAAGAACAGAGAGAAGGCCCCTTGTTTAGCTTTGTTTCCATCCCTGCACTGAGATGACATGAAGGGTCTTTCCTGTCTCTGCTGGAAGAACTCTGAGGCACACCCTCAGCTGTGCTTCTGCTCTTTAGCAGAACCTAGCTTTAAATGCACTGATCATTTGGAAATGAGCCAACATCTGAAATCACCTAGGAGGATTTCTTAGTTTTCTGTTTACCCAATTTTCAACAAAACAGATTTTTGTTCTTCAATGTTCCATAAGCTTTCCCACAATCATGCATTTGCTCTCTTGTATCTGTCAAAATCTCAGTCCCCATGTGTGTGTGCCTACCTACACAAACTCTAAATTCATCCTCCAACTCAACTAAAACGATGCACCTTTCTAAAGCAATCCTTTGAAGAGAACAGTTACAGCTGCAAAGCAGCACAATAACTTTTTTCCTTTGACTTGCTGCAAATTCCTTTGGCACCTGAACAAGATCTTATCCAGTTTTTACTAACCCCTGGATAGTTTAATTACTGGATAGTTTAAACTAAGATACAAGTTTCTTTTCATTTGGCCAAACAATATTCTAAACCAAACACACACACACACACACACACACACACACACACACACACACACACACACACACACACTTTGAGGTAGGGTCTCAATATAGCCTAGGCTGCCCATAAACTCACTATATAAAGGAAGATGACTTTGAACTTCTGACCCTCCTGCTTCCACAGCCCACATAAGGGCTAATCGTGCAGAAATGCACCACCACACCTGATTTATAGGGTGCTAAGAATCAAACCAAAGGCTTCCAGCATGGTTGCCCAGCACTAAGTTATTGGTTAAAATATTAAGGCCACTCCACATAGTTAAAAGGGAGGTCTATTTTGTGAGGTAACTTACAAGTGAAGGGATAGGTAACAGGGTCTGGGAAAGGTGTAGCACAGTCCAGCAGTGTTCTCTGGAGAACTCTGCTCGGTCTACCTCCAGTGTCCAGGGTCCAGGAACCAAGAGAGCCGGCCCAATCGGATCTTGGGTCTTCAGGGTCTTCTCCCAGCCCAGCCTTGTAGGCCTGACAGTTACCAAAGCCTCAATGGGGATTGGAACTTCCAGATCAAAGCTGGAATGGCTACCCACTACACTAAGTAAGTTGTATCCCAGGCATATTTTAAACCTTTCAAGAGTATATAACTTCAAGCTGTTTTCCAGCCTACTTAAATGCCTACATATATGCCCAAAGAGGAGAGAGAACACTATGAAGAATATCCCCCTCTTTTTTCCTGGCCATGAAACAAAACTCACTAGCTCAACTCCCACTGTTATTATATATCAATTAAGAAAGTTTGGTAAGCTGCTTAAGCTATACATTTCAATTCCAACTTCCATGATGGGTTTGACAATTAAATGAGATTTAAAATTTTAAGTACTTTGAAAGTAACTCATATGTAGTAAACATAATCAACTCATGGTAGTTATGGGCTACTACTAGTAACTCTTCCCCAAGTCTCAGGGGCTGCAGATCAACAATAGATCAACAATAGAACATTTAACTAACATTTGCAAGGTTCAACCCCACTACCACAAAAAACAACAACAACAACAACAACAAAACAACTTAGCCGCACTCATAGCCCACTCAAAAAGCCTTCTCTGTCTTGGGCCAAGTGAGCGCCCCTTCTGCTGCTCTTCCATAGCAACTCCCCTCCCAGTCCTCACTGCTATGGTTTAGCAGTACAGAGAGAGTACAATAAAGTGGTAGAACTAGGGTTAAGGAGACAGTTCAATGAACAAGCCTGAGAGTCATAATTCACATCTCTAACACCCACATAAAAGCTAGGCAGGTGTGATTACCCATTACACCTCAGTGCTTGGGAGGAAGAGATGGGATCCCTGGGGCAAATGGGCTAGACAGACTTGTTGGGCAAACTCTAGGTTTACTAAGAACTCTGTACAATACTTTTAAATATCAACTTACCATGGTCTAGATCACCTGAGAAAAGAACCTCTATCAAGGGATTGTCTAGATCAGACTGGACTATGGGCATGTTGCTTGTTAAGTGATACAGGAAAGACCTAGTCCACTGTGGGCAGCATCATTCCCTAGGCAGAAAGTCCTGAGCTACATAAAGACAGGAGAAATCTAGGGTAAAGCTAACTAGCAGGAAGAAGGCAGAAATGGTGTCTGCCCAGAATATAATCTCTGCTCTTAACTGTTAACTAGCAACCGAAATAAAACTAGAACACCCTACACCTCAGTAAATAAAGTAGAAAATTGTTCAGACACCAGATGTCAACCTCTGGCTTCCATACATACATGCATGCATGTTTACCTAAGGACATGTACCCACTCAATCTGAACACACATGCACACGCTCGCCATACACAGAAAGATGTAATGGATCTTTCCTTAAGAGATGAGGTCTGGGGCACTAAAGCTATGGCTCAGTAGTTTGCTCTTGCAGAGGACCAAGTCTGGTTCCCAGCAGCCACATCAGGTGAAGTGCAACTGCCTAGAACTAGTTACAGGGGATTTGACACCTCTTCTGGACCCTCGTGTATGTATCATCTGTATCTGTATCATCCATATATGTATATGTATCTACATATGTATCCTTCCACCATGATACCATCTACCAAGTTGTAACGTTATTCCAAAGGTCACAAATGGGTGGGGCTGAAAGACCTTGGACTTTCAGCCTCTAAAACTAAAATAAACTAAGCCTTATTTCGTTATAAAGTACCCAAACTCGAGTATTTTATTACAGTAACAAAGAAAAAAGAAATGAACTAACATTATTTACTAAATCTGTTACAATTGTTTATTTGGCAGTCCCTCCTAAGGTTCACATCTTTGAATCATATCTATTTTGTTCATCACTGTGTATCTAGCACTTTCTATAGCTGACTCATAATAGGCACACAACGATTACATGTAAAATTAAAAGCAGAAAATTCTAAACATAAAACTAAAGTTCGCTAATAATCTAAATAACACTTGAAAAATGGTATTCATGCACAGTAATTCTTCACTTGGATGAAATCTAAAAGTCTAACAAACCTCATAAAACAGATAAAAATGACAAATCACAAAGGCAAAGCAAAAAAAGAACAAAACCTCCCAGATGCTAAATTCTATTAGATGCTTCGTATTTGGCATCTCTTCTCAGAGCCAAGAACAGAAGAGAAGGCTCATGACAGGATCTCCTGAGCTAATGAAAACTATTCCAACCAATAATACCATACTCCAGGTTTAGAGAGCCAAAGTGGGAAGGGGGGAACGACATGACATGATTATGCTCTGTGTCCAATTTTTTAAAGAATATTTGATTCCTCCAAAAAGACAAATATTTCCTCAAATGCAGATTCAGTAAATTAACTTAGAAAGTCTTCTGCATTTTTTTCTTTTAACCATATTTTAAATGTAATTTGGAAGCAACTTCCAGAAATGATATAACTTAGTTTCAGAGACACTGGCAGGAAAGAAGCACTAGGTAGTGTAAAGAAGCAAGAGTTTTCATAATTTCTAACTTTATCTAAACTATCACCAGAATCTAGTCAGTAGTTCTCTGACCTTCATTCTAAATTAAAGAAGTCATTTATTTATTACTGAAAATTCAGGCCTCCAACTTTTTTTCCTTAAAAACTGAGGCTCAAGGTTGACAGGTAGGGTTATCACAAGCCTGATGACCCAAGTTCAATTCCCAGAGCCCCCATAAGGTGTGGGAAAAAAGAAGCAATCCACAAAGCCATTCTCTGTCCCTTACACTGATGTAGTGTGCAGTGACATATGTATGCCCATATACACCTCTCTCTCTCTCTCTCTCTCTCTCTCTCGCGCGCGCGCGCGCACACACACACACACACACACACACACACACACACACACACACACGATATATTAAGAACAAATTGTTAATCCTCGGATACTCAGAAGACAGAGTCAGATGAATGCCTGTGAGTTCAAGGCCAGCCTGATCTACATAGTTAGTTTCAGGCAAGCCAGGGCCACATAGTGAGAACCTGTCTCAAAAAAAGAGGGGTGTGTGGTTGTGTGTATAGAATTGTAATTTAAAATGAGAATAAACAGCAAATCAAACCGAACAGAAGACTACACTGGTCTCAGTGCCAACTTTCCATTTAGCGTCACATCACTGAGCAATAATACCAAAGCTAAGATTCCCTCCCTCTCTGTGCAGAAACCAATCCTTTCCCTCTGGAAACATCTTATTTCAACCCTCTGAAGTAACCCAACTATGTTGAAAACCATCCTCATCATTTAAAGCCAGACTTTAAACAACTGGTCCAACTCTTAACCCTCCACTGGGCAAGTAAATGTGGGTAATTCACCGGTGGGTTCTTCTGCAGTAGCAACCTCCAGTTCCCATCACAGATAATCTAGTGACTGAGCTAAAGACTTGACATAAAGCAGCGGAAAGCACACCCTTTAGCTTCACAGAATCAAACACTTGCTAGTGGCTTGTCTAAGCAGATGAACCTGCCAAAATTACGATGATAAGGTCCTGCTCTACCACATTCACTGCATGATTCTGGCCAAATCAACTCATTTCTTAGCCTCAGCTTAAGGAAAATCATAAACACTTGACATTAACACAGAATCAAATAAACATATTAAGTATATGGCAACACGTGCTAAACTTTAGTTATTATCTTGAAATTCATGCCTAATCTTGCCAGTCTTTGAAATCTTTGATTTCCATATAGACTTCAACATCAAACTTCAATTCTAGCACGTAACATATACAGTCTTCAAACAAGAGCTGACTCACATACCCTTCTCGTTTTGACTTTTAATCTGTTCACAGCTCTCAAGCTTACTAATCAAACCTCACCCCTGTAACAGGCTAGAACTTCTTTACAGGCACACATGTAAGCCATCTTCAGATTCCCTAATTCATGATATCTAAGCAAAGAGTAAGTATTCAGTATATTTTGTTATTGAAATCCATTACTTACTTTACTGTAGGAATAATATTTGGCTGGGGTTTTAATAATCGTAAACGGTACCACATACATCTTCCATATACTTTTCTGATATTCTTTAATCGAATTTGCTCTGTCAAGAAAGAAAAGTAAGATGAGTTAAATTATTTTCCACAGTGAAATCTGAATCATATATACTAACCTTCATTATTCTCCTAACATTTTGTCGAAATATACAAGTCTTGCCTATTTATATAATCCTTATAAAATTTCATAAACTATGCAAAGTTGTCTGTCACTTACAATGACTAGTATCTTGTGGTAGGTAGTATTGTGTTCCCCAATGTATCGTGCACCCTAATAAATTTATATGGCGTCAGAGAATGGAACAGCCACTGGACAGACATAGAGGCCAGAAAATGGTGGCACTCATACCTTCAATCCTAGCCTTCTGGAGGCAGAGTTCCATCAAGATCTCTGTGAGTTCAAAGCCACACTGGAAATAGGCAGGCATGGTGACTCACGCCTTTAATCCCAGGAAGTAATGGCAGGAAGCAGAAAGGTATATAAGGCGTGAAAACCAGGAACTAGGCTGGTTAAGCTTTTAGGCTTTTAGCAGCAGTTCAGCTGAGAGTCATTCTGAATGAGGAATTCAGAGACTTCCAGTCTGAGGAAACAGGATCAGCTGAGGAATTGGCGAGGTGAGGAAGCTGTGGCTTGTTCTGCTTCTATGATCTTCCAGCATTCACTCCAATACCTGGCTTCAGGTTTGTTTTTATTAGTAAGACCTGTTAAGATTCATGCTACAGTATCTGGAAAAGTTTAATAAGAAGCAAGTATTTTACGTGGGAAACTTCTCCAAAATTTTAGAAACTAACTTGAACCTATGAAGCCTTGGTCATATAATCAATTGTCTGCACATTTCTCTCCTTGTATAGAACAAAAGTATAAACTAATTAAAATATCGTTCATTTAGTAACCAAGGAGAAACAATATTCAAGTATGGAAATAATTATCTAACCACATATATTCTAACCAACAAAGTTCAGAATTTTATCTACTAAAAATGTAAAACTAACAGAATTTGTAGTTTTAACATGAAAATCAACTGAGAGCTGAAACGAGTGGACAGTAAAATTCAATATCACAAGCTTTAATTATTTTATGTTAAATTGAGAAAGACGGTCAAATCTGTAAGAACTTAAGACAGGTCTGTGTAAGGGCTGTGACAAAATTATTTTAGTCACTACGAAAAGCTGCAATTCAACTAAAAATGATAACCAAACCTAAAATGTGATGTACTGTTTTACTGAACTTAGCACAATCATTTAGTTTCAATAACTCCTCCCTAGACATAAAAAGCATGTTTAAGGGGCTGGAAAAACGACTGGAGCTGGCTTAGCAGTTAAGAGCATGGCTGTCAAGTTCAAATGGGCTGTGACGCAGCTCTATGATGGCAGTGTAGTTAAGGTCATCATACCAAACCGTCCTTATGGGAAAAAAAAAAGACATGCTCAACAATTCCACAGCTCCTAGCTGTGAAGCCTGCAATGTTCCGAACAAAGTTGGGACCATGTAACCTGAGTCCAGCTGGGCTAATGCTGTTGTTTTCCTTTGGAGTTTTCTTTACCGTATTTTAAAAATATATACAAAACTGAAATCCGTACATGAGATAGTAGGTAGGTAAAACAATTTGGCATGCGGGGCCAGTGATATCCTCGGTGGGTACAGGCACTGACCACCAAGCCTGACAACCTGGGTTCCATCCCTGGGACCCATAGGTGGAAGACAAGAACTAACTCCTGTAGGTTCTCCTGACTTCTGTATGTATGCCAGGGAATGAATCATGAATGACTCAGGGATTCAGAGCACTGGCTGCTCTTCCAGAGGGCCTGGTTTCAATTCCCAGCACCCTTGTGACAGCTCACAACTGTCTGTAACTCCAGTCCCAAGGAAGCTGACACCTTCTTCAGCACTCTGCAGGCACTGCCCACATCACATGTGGCTCACAAGACACAGTACAGGCAAACATCCTTACAAGTCAGGAGTGGTGACATACACCTTTAATCCCAGCACTTGGGATGGGGAGAGAGACAAAACACGAAAATCTAAGTTCGAGGCCACCAACCTGGTCTACAGAGCAAGTTCCTGGGCAGCCTATATAAAGAAACTCTGTCTCAAAAAACCAAAAAACAACAACAACAAAACGCACCATCCTTACACAACAAATTAAAATTTAAAAAACAAACAAACAAAACCACCAAGTAGGAAGTTCAACTGCACACTGTGACAAAGGCACCCATATGCTACCTGGCAGGGATAACAATGTAATAAAGACAAATCCAGGTAGGAGAAGAGGTGGTAACAAAGAAGTTTTATATATGCAGGTAGACTGATCAAAAAAGTTAATATATCAAAAAACTAAAATCTGGTGGCAGTGGTGCATGCCTTTAATCCCAGCACTCAGGAGGCAGAGTCAGGTAGATCTCTGTGAGTTCGAGGCCAGCCTGGTCTACGACCAGAGGAAAAAGGCCAGCCATTATAAACAAACAAAGAAATCAGGCGGCAGCAGCACATGCCCTTAATCCTATCACTTGGCAGGCAGGATCTCTGTGAGTTCAAGACCACACTGGGGAACAGAGCCAAGCGTGGTGACACAAGCCTTTAATCCCAGTACCAACCATAGAGACCTGGAGGTCTGTACAGACAGACAGAAAGTGACAGACCTGACCAGGAAGAGGAAGTGATGTAGCTTGGCTAAGACAGCCAATGAGAGAACATAACAGAAAAAGCATATAAATCTGAGTGTACAGGAAGAAGCTCTCCTTGGAAGCTGTGGAGTTGGTGAGGTGAGGTTAGCTCGTGGTTTGTCCTCTGATCTTAATCTTGGCCTGTAACCCAAATTTCTGGCTCCATGTTTTTTAGTTATTAAGATCATTTAGAAATCCATCTATACTAAAATCTACTTTTTCCTGTCAGAGAAAATAGTGACAAATATAAAGAGACAGAAGACTAAACCTGGACTGTTAGCCTGGAAGTGAGGCCAGCCTAGTCTACAGAGCTAGTTCTAGGACAGCCAAGGCTACACAAAAAAAAAAAAAAAAAAAAAAACCCTGTCTCAAAAAACAGAGAGAGAGAGAGAGAGAGAGAGAGAGAGAGAGAGAGAGAGAGAGAGGAAGGAAGGAAGGAAGGAAGGAAGGAAGGAAAGAAAGAAAGAAAGAAAGAAAGAAAGAAAGAAAGAAAGAAAGAGAAAAATATATAGACACTACTCTCTATAAATCCCTACATATTCCCTACCTCTGTATACTAAGGTAGACTAGGACAGCAAAATCCCAGTAGCAGTGAACATGGTATCCAGATTTTGGCTTCTAAACAATAGGAGCCAGAAATCTCAGTACCCAGAAACCAGAATTCACTGTACCTTTCTACAAAATATTAATTACCACAGAGGAAAGGAATGACTTTCCAATGTAGAAGAAGCAAGCCTCCCACGATGGCAACATCCTCATGCAAGGAACTATCTTAAGAGGTAAACAAACTTTTACATAAGTGAATTAAGGATCTTGAAATGGGGAGGTTACCCTAGTAGGACCAATATAATCAAGTAGTGCCTCTCACAGGGAGATAAGAAAGCTAAGACAGGAAGTGACAAAACAGTGAAACCAAAGGTCAGACTGATGCTCTTTTGAAGATGAGAAAGGGGCCACAAGCCAACAAACATAGACTGTCTCTAGAAGCTGGAAAAGGTCAGTGAATTTTACTTCAAGGTCTCCACAGGAACAAGCCCTAGCAACATCATTACTTCCTGGTTAAACCCATTTGTACTTCTATCATCCAAAACTGTACAACAATAAATCTGTGCTGTTTTAAGGCACTATCTGATGGTTACAACAGCAACAAAAAATTAATACAGAAAACCTGACAGACAACACTTTAAGTGACCAGTGAATAATGCCAGCAAAAGAGCAAACTAAAATATACAGCACCTGACAAAACAATGAAAAGAACAGAGTCATCAGATATAAAGTACGACTCTAATCATGAAAACGCACCAGACAACTCCAATTGAAGTTCATTCTATTAAATAATTAGCCTAAAGTCAGGGGAAGATAAAGAACTATTCTAGACTAAAAGGAAGACTAAAGAAACATGTCAACTAAATGTGATGCACAGTTCTGAACTTGAATTTTTTCTACAAAGGACATCACTAAGACAAGTGACAAAACCTGAATGGGGTCTGACAGTAAGACAGTAACGTCAAATTCCTGATTTTCGTGTTTAAATTATGAATTTTAAAAATACTACTGAAAATTTTAATCTGCTTTTCATTAAATTAAGCTTCATCAGACTCCCATTTCAAGTATAAAACTGAGAAACCCTTTGTAAGATTTTGTAATAATGATGCTTAAGTCTATGAACCAAGCAGCTTGATCTAATCAAAGGAAAAAAAATTCTCCCTGGCTAATAGAACATGCACATGGACTGCAGCCTTGCAAAATATGTACCTACACCTTACAACAAGCCATGCTCTCCAACCCTAAAAATAATATCTTAGCCTTTTTGAAAGAATATTTAAGTCAATAAGTATTGTAAGAGACAGTTGCATGTTGTCATAATGATGTTTAAATTTGCAGCAAAATTAAATATTCATAGAACACATTCCAAATTGGTATGGTGACCTCAAGTCAATAAAACCTACCCTTTTTTAAGTTTTTTTTTTTTAACATCTTTTAAAGATTTATTTTATGTATATGAGCACTTTGCTTTTATGTGTGTCTATGTGTGTGCCTGGTACCTGTAGAGGTCAGAAGAAGGCATCAGATTCCCTGGAACTGGAGTCATGGATGGTTATGAGCTGTCATGAAAGGGCTGGGAATCAAACCTGGGTTGTCTGCAAGAACAGTGCTCTGCTGAGCCCTCTTTCCAAACCATTCATTGTACAGTTTAATGATACACTCTGAAATCAGTTCATTTACTAACTCTATTTAGAATGACCAGTTTCAGAGACTAGCTGGTAATACCACTGACTTATGACATAATTTTGTTTTTGTTTTCAGACGTGTGTGCATGCCTCCTGTTTGTCTATATGTGCATCACATGCATATGGGAGCTGACAGGGACCAGGAGGCACTGGGTCCCCTGGAGCTGGAATTACAGGTGGTTCTGAGCCATTATGTGGATGCTGAGAACTGAGACCAAGCCCTCTGCAAGAGAATTAAGGGCTCTTAACCTTGAACAATCCCACTGGACCCTAAGACATGGTATTTAAAGAAAGCATCCATTACAGAAAAGGAAGCAAGTTTTCTACTTATAGATACAAGTTATGAAAGAAGATAAAAAGCTAATTGTTTTTCTAGTTCTAATTCTGTTCTGACTTTCTGTTTTGGGTGTCAGAAAAGTACATAAAATATATTTTGATACTGAAGGTATAAAATTTAATGTAAAGCTCCATATTCCAAATGCCTATTTTCAACTATAGAAGTTCACTACGTTGTATAAATTTCTGGTGTGTGATGTTGTTGAGGTTTTTTAATAATAAAGTTCCTAAAATTAAAAATATATAGGAGCCGGGTGGTGGTGGCGCACGCCTTTAATCCCAGCACTCGGGAGGCAGAGGCAGGTGGATCTCTGTGAGTTTGAGGCCAGCCTGGTCTACAGCTCGAGATCCAGGAAAGGTGCAAAGCTACACAGAGAAACCCTGTCTCAAAAAACCAAAAAAAAAAAAAAAAAACCAAAAAAAAAAAAAAAAAAAGAAAGAAAGAAAGAAAGAGAAAAAAAGATGGGCTACTTTTTTTAAAAGTAATTTCTGAAGCATTTCCTAAATCTTTTTGTTGTTGTTGTTTTTTCGAGACAGGGTTTCTCTGTGTTGCTTTGGAGCCTGTCCTGGATCTCGCTCTGTAGCCCAGGCTGGCCTCAAACTCAAGAGATCCTCCTGGCTCTGCCTCCCAAGTGCTGGGGTTAAAGGCATGCGCCACCACCGCCTGGCGAATTTCCTGAATCTTAATAAGGTGTCCAGAAAATAGTAATAAGAATTAAAGATTCTATTCAGCATTCCAAGAAGTTTGAGAATATCAGTTATTTAGTTACCTGAGGTCTCTCTGCATCTCACTGACACTGTATCACCTCACTTAGGCAATACCTATTCACTTTGTACAGTTTTTAAAATCAATTAAAAAAAAATAGGCCTGGCAGTTTGAATGAGAATGTCCCCACAGGCTCAGATGTTTTGATACTTGGTCCCCAAGTGAGGGTGCTGTTCGGGGAGGCTTGGGAGACATGGCCTTGTTTGGAGGAGATATGTCACTGCAGGCAGGCTTTGAGAATTTACATCATTTTGAGTTCACTCTGTTTCCTACTTAGGGTTCAAGATGTGAGCCTTCAGCCTCCTGCTCTAGCCTGCTGTTTGTTGCCATGGTTCCTCCCATCTCAAACAGATTCTGATGCCCTGGAACCGTAAAGTCAAACAAAACCTTCCTTCTATAAACAACTACCTGATCGCGGTGTTTATCAGAGCAACAGAAAAGTAACCAATACAACAGACAAGCAAGTTTTTCTACAACAGTGGTTTGTTTTTTAGGATGTTTGAAAAGAGAAAAGAATGAAATAATACAGAAGTGGAAAACTGAGAATCACAGCTCTAAATCACAAAAAAAAAAAAAAAAAAAAAAAAAAAAAAAAAAAATGATCTAGTCATCCTAACCACAGAATAGAGTAACAGAAACTAAAGGTTCTTTTCCATCTTTTTTTAATTGATTTTTTTCTATTACATTTTTAACTTGGAGGTTTGTCTTTTGTCCTGGCTCATTTAAGAATCATTTGTATGTGGAAGAGACAAAAATGTCACTAATACTAGCTCACCATCCCCACTACCCAGTACACAATCAGCTTAATCTAAATAGGAATGCAGATTGGGGTTAATCCACCTATGTAAATGCTGACAATGGATAAGGAAATCAAAAAGGTTCCCAATCCCCAAGAAGCTCGGACAAAAGAAGTGTATAACAATACAAATCAAGCTGTTCTAACAGACTAAGACTAGCCTGTCTTCCTAAAGCTAGTAACTGACTGGACATCAGCATGCATTTATGCAATATACTTATCTACTTTAACTTTATTTTTCTTTTATTTACTAAAACAAGTACTACAGAGTGGGGTGTTTGTGTGTGTGTGTGTGTGTGTGTGTGTGTGTGTGTGTGTGTGTGTCTGTGTGTGTGTGTGTGTTTTAACCTCAGCACTACTGGTATCTCGAAGTCAATTCTTTGTTTTCAATTGCTAGCTTGTATACTATGGTTTATCATTATAATAGTATTAACAGCTAGGTGATACAGCACTGTTTGGTGGAAAACAATTAGACACTCCCGATGGAGCTGGAGAGACTACTCCCAATATGGCTGGAGAGACAGCTAGTGGCTGAGAGCACTTACTGCTCTTGCAGAGAGTGTCCAATTCCCAGCAAGCACACAGGATGGCTTACAACCATCAGTAACTCCAGTTCCAGGAGACCGGACATCCCATTTTGGCATCCCCATTTTGGCATCCCCAGGTATTGCATGCAAATGGTGCATTGACATGCATACAGGCAAAGCACCCAAACATATAAAATAAAAAGGAGGTGAGTCAGGCGGTGGTGGCGAATGCCTTTAATCCCAGTGGGGCAGATCTCTGTGAGTTCGAGGCCAGCCTAGTCTACAGAGTGAGTTCCAGAAAAGGCACTAAAACTACATGAGAAACCCTGTCTCAAACAAACAAACAAAAGATGAAAAAAGAGGAAGAGGAGGAGGAGAAGGCCAAAGAAGACTATGATGATAACTCCAGACATTGTTAAATGCTATCTGGGAGACAAAATTGCCTCCAATTTCATTCCCTCCTTCTCATAAAGGGTTCATCAAATTAAAGATGAATGATATGGCTTGAAAATTGAGGACAGGAAAAATTGGGTTTAAAGCCAACAAAGGTTTAAGAAATAACAATCATCTCTTTCCAATCCTCTAAAAATATCCTTCAGATAAAAAGACAATCTCATTTTCAAACATTCAATAAGCAAACAGTAACAACAAAAGGCCTGAAGAAAGCCCAGAATAATCCTAGTTTGCCTGCCACTTTTTGCATGTCACCTAAAGGCAAATCAATAACAGACATTACATAATTATCTCTATGGGTATAACCTCAACTCTAAGTATTGGTTGGCACTGTAAGCAAATTCTGTAAAAACCACTTTTAAAATACCATGACTGGGGCTGGAGAGATAACTCATCGAATGCTGAGCTCTAACAGAGGACCTGAGATCAGTTCCCAGTGCTCACAACGACCTATCATTCCAGCTCCTGGAGATGTAATACTTTTTCCTGTAAGCACCCATACACATGTGCACCTAACACACAAATAAATCTTTTTAAAAATACAATGTGTAGTTATAGTATAAGGATCAAAAACATATACTTAATGTACTACAATGTAATATTTACTATTCGAAGGAAATTTTCCAGTATCACATTCAAATCCAAAAGTACTATATCCCTAATACAAATGAAATAGTTTTCTCTATGAGAGAGGGTCTCAGGTAGCCCCAAACTGGCCTCAAACTCCTGATTGTCCTGTCTTTACCTTCTAAATGCTAGGATTACAATAATATGCCAACAAGCCTGACTATATATTCTAAAACAAACAAACAAAAAACTGTTAGGTGACTTAAAATAGCTCTGATGAATCAGACACCAGGGCAATTGCTTATACCCCTAATTAACCAGGAGATTGAGACACACAATGATCCTGTAAACCTAGGAGTTGGAGGTCAACCTAGACACTATAGAAAGATTTTAAAACAAAACAAAAGACTGGGGCTGGAGAGATGGCTCCTCGACTGGGGGCAGCACTGGCTGCTCTTCTACAAGACCCACTTCAATTCCTAACACCCAAAGATCAAAAAATAACCTATCTATAACACCAGTTCCAAAGTATCCAATGGTCTCTTCTGGTCTCTGCCAGTACCAGAAATGCATGTAATGCAGACATACATGCCAGCAAAACACCCATACACATAACACAAATTAAAAAAAAATAAAAAACCAACCAAACAACAACAACCTTTGCTGACAGTAACGTTGAATACACAGGACACTTGAAAAGTCAGAGAGATGTCTCAGCAGCTTAAGTGCACTTGCTGCTCTTGCAGAAGACCTAGGTTCGATGCCCAGCACCCACATAGTGGCTCACAGCCAACCATAACTCCAGTTCCAGATGATCCAGCACCCTCTTCTGGTCTCCATTAGAACCAGATATACATAATATGCATATGCATGCATGTAAGCATAACATGAAATAAATCTGAAAACAAAACCAAAAAACCTTGCTTCTTGAAATGTATGGGAATAAAACTGTATTTTAATGTATTATAGTATGTGGTTTTATAGACAACTAAATTTATAAAGTAAACATTTTAAGAAAATATGAAAATATGAAAGGGCAATCAAGCTGATCAAAACTCTTTTTTTCATCTTATTAAGAAATAGAAGCTGGGCAGTGGTGTCACACACCTTCAATCCCAACACTTGGTTGGCAGAAGCAGGAGGATCTCCGAGTTCCAGGCCAGCCTGGTCTACAGAGCTAATTCTAGGACAGCCAGCCGAGGCTACACAAAGAAACCCTGTCTCAAAAAAACTCAACAAAGAGAGAGAGAGAGAGAGAGAGAGAAAGAGAGGGGGGAGGGGGAGAGAGAAGGAGGAGGAGGGGAGAGGAGAGGGGGAGGGGAGAGAGAGAGGGGGAGGGAGGGAGGGAGAACCAGGGCTGGACAGATGGGTCAGTGGTTAAAAGTGTTCACTGCTCTCCCAAGATGACTAAGTTTCCCAGCACTTGTGTCTAGCAGTTCACAACTACCTAGAACTCCAGCTCTGGGGAGCCAAAGCCCTCTTCTAGCCTCCAAAGGCACCCACACATAACGTGATATACACTAACACAACACATAAAAGTATTTTCTAATCTTGTTTAATAAAAATAGCAAACCAGATCTTCTATCACTTCCCTGCCTGAAACTCTTCAGTAGCTCCCTATTACACCTACGATGACATAAATCCAAACTTCTTAGAGACACACCTGCGTAGGAGACCAGCTCTCTGACTCCTCACGGGCCAGACCTGTCACTTTAATCTCCTTTGTTCTTACAACATGTCAAATACTTTTCTGTCCCAAAAGCTTACATACACATTATTCCCTCAGCCTAAAATAGACCTTTCTCTAGCCAACATAGAACATTAAATGACTAGGTTCCTTTTGTCATTCAGCTCAAAACTATTGGGAATGTTCTCAGGAAGGCCTCTGTGAACTAACACAGCACTTATTATTATGTGGCATTTTGATGGTTTACATGTAGTATACCAATTTCTCATTCCCCAAACTCCCAGGAAGTAACCATCATTACAAGGATCTATATATTGTCTATATATTGCTCACCCCTATATTCTGTTACCAGCATGGTAGGTGATAGGTACTTAGTATTTGTTAAGTACATGAATTAGTTCATTTAGATCTTTCAATGAAGTACACAACATTAAATACATAGATATATACTACTGTAACTATTATTTAAAATAATAATAATAAATAATATTGATTATTTAAAAAAAAATACTGGATGGGGATTTAGCTCAGTGGTAGAGCGTTTGCCTAGCAAGCGCAAGGCCCTGGGTTCAATCCTCAGCTCAAAAAAAAAAAAAAAAAACTTAGGCTCAGGGAAACTAAAGAACTTGCCCCAAGTTACAGCACTTTCCTAAAGAACACCAAATAACTGTTATGAAATAGAGATGGGACTTCTGCAAAAGTGTAGATTCACGTCTGAAAATTTAACCCTTTTATTATACTGCCTCCCCCTAATAAAGGAATACCTAGACTGTTCAGATAATTCTCAAAGAACTGAAACGGACTATATCCCTCTTTTCATGAATTCTCCTATACCTACCCTGACTGCATCTCCAAAGTGGAAAATTAATATAAAGAAATCAAAATATTTAAGAATAAAAACATTCTTTCTACTTCCTCTGCCACAATGGCACCTGTGAAAAAGTTTGTGGTGAAGAGGGGGGCAAAAAAAAAGGTTTTGAAGCTCACCCTTGACTGAACACACCCTGTACAAGACAGAATCATGAATGTTGCCAATTTTAAATAATTCCTCCAGGAGAGCATGAAGGAGAACAGGAAAGCTGGGAATCTTGTGACCATCCAACAGACGAAGAGCAAGTTCGCTGTCACTTCTGAGGTGCCTTTCTCCAAAAGGTGTATGAAATTTGCACCAAATATATTTGAAGGCCAGGCATGGTGGCGCACACCTTTAATCCTAGCGCTCAGGAGGCAGAGGCAGGCAGAGCTGTGAGTTCCAGGCCAGCCTGGGCTACAAAGCCAGTTCCAGGACAACCAGGGCTACACAGAGAAACCCTTTCTTGAAAAAAAAAAAAAAAGTTTTTTGAAGAAGAGCAGTCTCTGAGACTGGTTGCTCATTTTTGGCAGTAACAAAGAGAACTATTAGCTGTGTTACTTCCAGATTAACCAAGACATACTGGTCTGGAATGTTTTGTACGAATTCATAAATAAAATTTAGGAACAAAAAATAATTTAAAACAACTGATTAGATGCAATCTCTAAGAAAGCTAAGTGAAACAAAGTTTATCCCCCCCCAAAAAAAAATATACTAGAAATAAAACAGCAAAAAATGTTTATGCTGAAGACTGAAGAAAGGCCAGATAACAAATTCAATTTGGCAGGAGAATCAGAAGCTTGATCTCCAAGTCAGCAATCCTGGGAAGTGACATGGAATCGAAGAAGCTGAGCCTACTGGGAGACCCTAGTTCCAAGATGTGATCCATCCCCCATTACACACTCAAGACACCTACCATGGGCTCTATCAGTCAGTCTGAAGCTGTTTGACTTTCAGTCTCCAAAGTATTTAGCCTGGGCTAATTAATGAGACCCTGACATAAAACAAACAAAAACTGGGAAAAAATCGTTATGCTATATAAAAAACAATAAAGAAAATACATTCATGTTAAGGTCAGACACAATTTTTATATTTTCCATATATAGTTAGTAGAATCATGAATCCTCATATTAAAAGTCCACTAGCATGAATGAACCACCATTTTTTAAAAGACTATTTTTAATAAGTGTATTTGTGTGTAGGTATGTACGTACATGAGTGCATGAGCCTTCTCCCATGGAACAAGTGGTTGTGAGCTACTGGATAAGATGTTAGGAATCCAACTTGCAAAAGCATCAAGCACACTTAACTGCAGAACCATCTCTGCAGCCCTGGAACAACCATTATTTTCATTTTATTTTATTAATTTATTGATTTGGAGATAGGGTCTCACCATTTAGCCCTGGCTGCCCTGGAACTTGTATTTTGGCTAGGCTAGTATCACTGAGATCTACCTGTCTCTGCCTCCCAAGTGCTGGGATTAAAGGTATGTACCACCACAGACTGGCAGAAACCACTACTCTTAAGCAGTGTTAGTATTAAAGCCAATTTTGACTCTTCTACACTCAAGGTTGTTGAAGGCTGAAAAAATCTATCTTACCCATTAATAAATACCTTTCCTCTTTACATCTACCTGGAGTATATTAAGTATTATATGAATATCTGTAGAAAATTATAAACTCTTTTATACAATAATGCTTAGAAAGAACATCTACTATGTACCAAGACCTTTCTGGACACTGGAGATGCAACCAAAACAACAACAAAAACACTCTTATCCAGATGTGTAGCTCAGTTGGTAGAATGCTTGATCAGCATGTATGAGGCCCTAAGTTCCATACTGTATAAACCAGGCACAATGGTACATGTCTGTAACAGCATTTCTAAGAACTATACAAGAAGATAGATCAGTGGAAGGAAGAGGCAGGATAAGAAGTTCAAAGACATCCTCCACTACTTAGAAGAGTTGAGAGTTCTCCTGGGATACATAAGAACCCAAACCCTCCCACTATATAGTCTAGTGGAGCAAAGAAGTAACATTAGCTGGGCAGTGGTGGTATACACCTTTGATCCCAGCATTCGGGGAAACACAGTGAGTTCGGGACAGCCAGGACTACACAGAGAAACCCTGTTTCCAAAAAAAAAAAGAAGAAGAAAAAGAAAAAAAAGAAAAAGAAAAAGAAAAAAGAAAGAAAAGGAAAGGTAAAAAGGAAAGAAAGAGAGAAAGAATAACAACAACCAGCAAGTCAATAGAGCAGAGGAAAATGATGGAGGGAGCTGATGTGAAGATGATGACCTCTGAACAAAGAGAATGGGGACAGAGGCGAGGTAGTGTGGCCCCCAGAGGACCGCACTGCAGGCAAAGCCAACAGTGCCCTGGAAGGAAGGGAGGAGAGTCCCCACTAGAAAAGAATGGGATTTACAAGGCCCTGAGGCAAGGTCTCATCAACTCATGACCCCTTCTCAAAGAAGTGTTCACACAACACTGGGTGTATGTGTGTAAAACAGGTACTCCAGTCAAACATTTATTGATAAATCATAGAAGTGGAAATAAGTCTTGGTATACATATCATTTTTACCATTTCTTTAAAAAGAAAGCAATCTGCATACTAATGAGATGGATTTGCTCATTTTTAGTCTTGGCTGAATATTTAGTACTACAGGACATACGGCATTCTCAATGTTACTCAAAATCCTAAATTGTTATAATATCAATAACCACACTCTGCATAAGTATATACTACAAAATATATATTTAAGGACATTTTAGAAATTATTGGAAATTCTGTTCTAATTCCAACCCAAAATTTAATGATTATTTTTTTCAAATGAAACTCAAGTCAACTTGAGTTTTTAAACTCAGTGACTTTAAAATTCAAACATTCTAGGAACAGAAAAGATGGCTCCATGGTTAAGAGTCCTGCCTGCTCTTGCAGCAGACCTGAGTTCAATTCCTGCACCCACATCAGGCTGCTCACAACTACATCCAACTCTAGCTCCAGGGGATCAGACACCCTCTTGTGGCCTCTGCGGAGGCACACACACACTTATATAAATAAATAAAAATAAAATAAAATTTAAATCAAACATTCTAAGCTGGAGAGATGGCTTAGCAGAAAAGAGCTCTTGCTACTTTCCCAAAGAACTACTACCCACATAGTAGTTCACAAACACCCAGAACTCCAGATCCCCAGGTCCAGAGGATCTGATGCTCTTCTGGCCCCCACAGGCACCAAACATACATACATACACACATATGCAGAGAAGCACTCATGTATACAATATAAAAATAAATAAATCTTTAAAAAACATTCTAACAATACAACGCAAAGACATACTAATTTTGTATTTAATATTCTGAGGAAAGACAGTAAGAAATACTGTCTTTGTTTTCCATTATGAAATCATCATGCACCTATAAAGAACAAAACTTGCAATGTACAGTTAAGAACAGAACCTTTACAGGGGCGGCTATGAACTGAGGTGTTTCAGGCAGTCTGCACCACACTGCACAGGGTCATGTCCAGACCCAGGGCTACAGGGAAGTCCAGAGACACAATGCAGGGGAGTGGTGAGAGAAAAACCTGGAATTCATTTTTCATCTGACTTTGAATCAGAAATCAGTTCCAAACATTCAAAAGTTTAAAGAGTTAAAAACATTAAATTTCTTAGGGAAAAAATGATTAAATTTGTATAGCCTTGAAACTGGCAATAGAATCCTAGGTATGTTCCCAATAATATAAACAAACAAAAGGAAATTGGACTTCAACAAAATTAAAACGTTTTGATTTTGGGTTCATTAAAGGGCATTACAAGAAAGAAAGTAAAGAGATAATGGACAAAAGACTTGCAAATTATTTATCTAACAAAAGAGTAGTATCCAGAATACATAAATAATTCTTTTTTTTTCCCCCAGAGCTGAGGACCGAACCCAGGGCCTTTTGCTTGCTAGGCAAGTGCTCTACCACTGAGCTAAATCCCCACCCCCCATAAATAATTCTTACAAATGAAACAAGAAAAAAAAAAAAAAAAAAGATGGGCACAGGACCTGAATAGACATTTCTTCAAAGACATACAAATGACATGCCAGGGAAAAAGAAAATTCTCAGTATTAAGAATTAGGGGTTGGGGATTTAGCTCAGTGGTAGAGCGCTTGCCTAGCAAGCACAAGGCCCTGGGTTCGATCTTCAGCTCAAAAAAAAAAAAAAAGAATTAAGGAGCCAGGCAGTGGTGGGACACACCTTTAATCCCAGGTGGAGGCAGGCAGATCTCTGAATTTGGGGCCAGCCTGGTCTACAGAATAAGTTCCAGAACAGCCAGGGCTACACAGAGAAACCCTGTCTCAAACAAACAAACAAACAAACAAACAAACAAAATAGAGAATTAGGGAAACACCAATATCACTTCAAGTCCATTAAGATAACTTCAACTACAAAAAAAGAAAAAAGAAAAAGCAAGCATTAGTCAGACTATGTAAGAACTGCTAGGAAGAATTTGTAAAACAATGCAGCCAGTGTGGAAAATAGTCTGGCAGTTCCTCCAAAAGAAACACAGGATTAGGATGTGACCCAACATTCTACACCTAAAAAATATTCTCAGAAGAGATGATAAGAATCCAAACACCCTGGCACACACCAGTGCTCACTGCAACACTATTCACAGTGATCTAAGAGTAGAGTTGTATGTGCTCTTTAACAGATGAAAAATGTGGAATATTCTGCTCGAATATTATTCTGCCATAAAAACAACTGAGTTTTGATAATGTTAGAACATACAGGAAACTTGAAAGCTTAAACGAAGTAGTCAGACACAAAAATACCTAGGATTGTGTGATCCTACTATAGGAGACAGATATCCTGGAGGGGGAACAAGACTAACACAAGAACAGGGAGAAGGGAAAAAGGGGAGGGTTACAAGTAGAGTGATAGTCAGAATTACACACAAGCTTGCATCATATGCATTTACCACACAAGAATTTCAAACGAAGAAAGGTTGTATGTACTTCAGGCAGCATGTCCTTTACATTCCTACTGGCGCCACCGTCTAGACCACATTATTCCCTGTCTGCTTCTTAAATCCTTAGATTCTACTGACTGGCACATAGTGCAGCTGCAAAAGTGATTTACAAACTCTTCAGCTAGACATAAAAAGGGGTTGCATAACCTCACTTGTATTTTCTCACACTTCTTCACTTTATGAACCCTGGTTCCAGCTGATCTGATATGCCCTTTGAACACATCCCATGCTGCCCCACTTCTATACTTTTGCTCATACTACTCTTTTATTATTTGTTAAGCCTGTGTGTATGTCTGTGTACCATGTGCATCCTGATGCCTGCAGAGGCTAGAAGAGAGTATCAGATCCCCTGGAACTAGAGTTACAGATGATTGTGAGCTGCCATATGGGTGCTGGGAATCAAACCTGGGTCCTTCGGAAGAGCAGCCAATGGTCATCTCTCCAGCCCCAATCCCAGCATTCTTAATGCTGAGGCAGGATTAATTACCCAAGGTCAAGACCAGCCTGGTATGCATAGTGAAACCCTGCCCAAAATAAACCTACCTACTTTCCAAAACCTTCTCTGGGGGCTGGAGAGATGGAGTCCAGCAGACCCAGGTTTGATTCCCAACACCCACATAGCAGCTCACAACTGCTTCTAACTCCAGTTCCAAGAGCTCTAATGCTCTCTTCTGACCTCCCTGGGTACCAGGCACACACACAGTGCATATACATAAATGCAGGCAATACACATATTCACAACAATAAATCTGAAAAGCAAATTTAAATATTTAAAACTTTCCTAACCTTTAGCTTGCCACTATGACCAACTAGATGCAAATACTTTACCCAGCTAACCTTCACAGCACTTGTTTCCACTCTTACACTCTGTAGAGTGCTCTGGATATAAGAATTTAAGCATCTAATTCTAATCCTCCCACAGCCCATGCAAGTTACTCAAACAAGACTATATATTGCACTCACCATTTAATTGTTTTTTGTACCTACTAATGTTATCCAATGAGAAATCAACAACTACTAGATTGAATTACATGAAAAAAATCAAAAGTTGGAAAGATTTGAAATCTGTATGAGAAAATTTCTTCATCCATGACAGAAACACAATTCCAAACAGTAAGGAATTTTCTTTTTCAAGAGTATGATCAAGAACTTTCAAATAAACAATGTGGCCTTGGAATGGATGGTACAACATTTCTTACTGATAAAGAGTCTGGTAATGATGGGAAATGGTTTTTGGTTTTCTGGGGGATTTGGTTTTGTTTACATTTTTATTTATGGAAGGGAGTGGTACATGAACAAGCATGTGAAGTAGAAGGACAACCTGCAAAATTCAGTTCTTGCCTTCTAGCATATGGGTTGAGAAATCAAATTCAGATAATAGAGCTTAGGGAGCCATCTCACTAGACCCAGGAAATTGTGGTGTTGTTTTGTTTGTTTTCTATTTGTTTAAGACAGGGTTTCTCTGTGTTGCCCTGACTGTCCAGGAACTCACGCAGTACAGAAGGCTGGCCTCAAACTCAGAGATCCGCCTGTTTCTGCCTCCTGAGTGCTGGGATTAAAGGCGTGCACCACCACCATCAAGCCATGTGTTTCTGTCTTGAACCAATGAGATCTCCTCCACCACCACCACCCAGCTAAACCCAGGAAAATTTTAAGGTGACATCTCAAGGCTGGGCATGGAGATGAGAACTCAGAGTTCTCGTTCTCTCATTTTCTCTCTCTCTCTCTCTCTCTCTCTCTCTCTCTCTCTCTCTCTCTCGTTGGTGTGTGTCTGTGTGTGTGTGTAACAACTTTGTGAGTGAATAAAAGGTATTACTTAGGGAACAAATATCCGAGAAAACACTCTTGCTTGGTGGTGCATGTCTTTAATCCCAGCACTCAGGTGGCAGAGAATGGTGGGTCTCTTGAGTTCCAGGCCAGCCGAGGATACATAATAAAACTGCCTCAAAAATAAAGAGAAAGGTAAAAGCCCCTGGAGGGCTCAGTAGTTATGAGCATTTGTGTTAGGCAGTGCAAAACCACCTGTAACTGCAGCTCCAAGGAAACACCCTCACCTGGCTTTCTAAGATCCCTTCATATACACGCATAAACCCACACATACACACATAATCTTAACAAATTTTAATTGGAAAAAATTAACCTAATCTTTAACTTTTCAGGTTCTCCCAAGATCAAGTGTGTATGCAACCTAACCTTTAAATAAAAGCAATTTTATATCTTACTAAACAAATGTCTGTCACATCTATAAAACCTGGGTGTACTCTAATTCATTCTGCCAAGTTCCCAGGAGGTTTCCTCTGTGCAGATAGACTACATGCCTGGTATCTAACCCCTTCTGTCAAAATAAAATACACAGAATTTTTTCCCTAAACAGTCACGTTTCTTCTATCTTTAATATCCCTTCAAGATCTAAAGTCTTAAAAAGATTATATGCCCTAAATTAAGTATATACATTTCATAAAATATATTGCTTTGAGGGGCTGGAGAGATGGCCCCGCAGTTAGGAACACCTGTTCCTCTTATCAAGGACCTGGGTTCCAGTCCCAGCAACCACAATTGCTTTGAACACAAAACTAATTATCAACCAGGTTTTTTTTCTAATTAAAAAATCAAACAGTCGGGGGCTGGAGAGATGGCTCAGAGGTTGAGAGCCCTGGCTGTTCTTCCAGAGGTCCTGAGTTCAATTCCCAGCAACCACATGGTGGCTCACAACCATCTGTAATGAGATCTGGTGCTCTCTTCAGGCATGTAAATAGAACACTGTATACATAATAAATCTTAAAAAAAAAAACAAAAAAAAAAACAATCAAACAGTCACAAAACAAAGCCTGATAGCCAAACTTGCCATTTTAAAAAGGGGTACTGGGAAGCTGGAGAGATGGCTCAGCAGGTAAGAGCATTTGCTGCTGTCTGAGGACCTGGTTACAACAATTTGTAGTTCTAGCTCCAGGGGATCCAATGACCTCTTCTGGCTCCAGAAGCACCAAACATAACCATTACACACAAGCAAAATGCCCACAGACATTTTTTCTTAATGTTCATCCCAATCCTTTTCACTACACTCACTTCCCAAACTGTAACTAGGCTGATCATCAAATAACTTCCAAGGGACCAGAAATCCAAGAAAAGGGAAATAAATACATAAGAAATAAACAGTCCAAGCTATCTCAGAATCCTTTTAATCTAGTCACACTTGTAAATTCTAATCTCAATGAAGTAAGCTAAGACAGACTCGCAGTTCCATCTAGTTCCCCCAACTCATAACCCATCCTCTACTACGTTTAAAAAACCCAAACCAGCCAAATGTCATTGTTCTACTGTTTTCTAGGTTAATAATAGGACAAAGAGTAAACTTCTCAAAATGGCCAACTGGTCCAAAGTGCCAATCCCATTTCGAATCTGCCATTTACTTACAGACACTACATGCTTCTGCAGCTTTTCCCTGCTTTCAGAACGCCTTTCTTCTTTTCAAGAACCATCTGAAGTCACCTTCTCTGCATGAAACACTTGCGCAAGCCCCTAACACAACTACTCCAGTTGCTTTTTTGATATTATAAAATGTGTAATATTACTTCATTACAGAAAGGAGTACAAAGTGGCAGCTAAAAGAGAAGCTTTGGCTAATTTGGTTCCAACATCCAATCTGACACCTAATGACTATGGCTTGAGGTCTGTTTTCTCATACAGATAATATTTAAATCTCTTCCAAGTACTATTCAAAGAGCAGTAAGCATACATCACCTTAAAGCTAATAAACATCGGGGATGAAAAAGGCTGCAGTTCTGTAACTCGGCCTGGAGGGGCAAGTGAGGACTGTCCCAAGTAAGACGATCTAAGATCATCCTCACAGAGAGGGAGGAAGGAGAAGCACCAGGAATGTCTTCCACACCTAGACAACAACTACACTGGCAGAATCTGTCTCACGTAACTGTCTTCAAGGCTTACATCTTCTGAAGATGACTTCAAATTAAACTGTCATGAACTTGTCAATTTTGGCCTTAGGCACTACTCCAAATCCCTGGAGCAAGTCACTCTTCAGGTGTTTCTGGAACAGCCTACTGCTAAATACAAAGAGGACCCAATGTAAAAACCAACTACCAACCAGCTCTCCCGGTCATACACAAAACACTACCCCAACAGCAGAAACATCCAGACTCCCAGTACAGAATATTTTATGGAATGGCCATAAGTTAGGCCACAAATTATCAAATTATCTTTCCTCTGACTATATGGGATGACATTAAAAATCATTGACAAGTAAAATTACAACAGAAGTAAAATTTATAGAACTGTGAACATGAACTCAACACATCAGAGAACTCAGCAAACCTTAAAGATGAATGAAAATAAAAAAATCTTCACATGTAAGAGGGAAAAAAATCAATTTCTATTCATTCCTTCCTGCTTTTTAGTTTTTAAAGGTCTGTTTATTATTGGGGGGCACATGCAGTGCTGGGTCTCAAACTCAACCAAATGGCTAGCTGAGGTGCCTATTAACAGCAAACCGGATGATGTTTGCCAGCCTCTCTCAGCATCACCAGTACCTGTTAAGAGCCATCCTGGCTGGCATACCTGCCCCCTACCCTAAACTCTCCACCCCAGTGCTGGGCTGTCCTTCCCCCAGCTTCTCTGATTCCTACATAACCCAGACATTTTGGCTATGGTGGTCTCTTAGCTACTTGGTCCAAGGTTCCTCTCTTAACCCCCTCCTCTCTTCCTTTCTAACCCCTCCTCCCCACAACAGGGTTCAGTGTGGATCCTTGCAGATGCCTCTGACTATGCTCTCCCCCTTATCTACAACAGACCTTCTCCCCCACCATATTGATGAGTGCCACATCCTCATTCATTTTTTTCATTCATGCACATATACTTCTGGCCTTGAGGCCAGCAGGGAGTGTTGGATCCTCTAGGGCTAGTTATGTGTGGTTTATGGGTGCTGGGAACTGAACTGGGATCCTCTGCAATAACTGCCCCGTTTAAAAACTTGTATTGCGTATGTGAGTGTGTGTGTACACCACAGTGCATATGTGGAGTTCAGCGAATAACTTTCTACCACGTGGGTTCCAAATATGGAATCCAAGCAATCAGGCTTGACAGCCGGTCCCAGAAGAGCCACCTCTCTGGCCCCCTTTGTGCTTTTCTGCACTGGTTATTTGCAGCTTCAGAAAAAAAAGGATACTAGAAAAAAATCTGATCTATCATCTAGACAAAATGAAAACTTTATTTGCCAAATGAAGGAATTTCTATTTTAATTTTATAGGTATATTTACATGTACCTTTTTTTTTTTTCTTCTTAAAACCATTCTTAGGAGGCCTGGTTCTTGGAGTTTTCTGTTTTTGAGATAAGGTCTCACTAAGTAGCCCAAAATAACCTGCAATTTACAATCCTCTTGCCTCAGCCTCCCAAAAGCAGGTGTGCACCACAAGTCAGTCTCATATCACTTCTTGATTCCTTATGGCAAGTTATTATTTCCACTCCTAGGAAATGAAGCTTGGAGTTCAGAGTTCAGACGTTAAAAACTTTTTATAGTCAGGCGGTGGTGGCGCACGCCTGTAATCCCAGCACTCGGGAGGCAGAGGCAGGAGGAGCTTTGTGAGTTCGAGGCCAGCCTGGGCTACAGAGTGAGTTCCAAGAAAGGCGCAAAGCTACACAGGGAAACCCTGTCTGGGGGGGAGGGGGGAACAGACTTTTTATAGTAGGACTTTCCTACTCCAGTGCTAAATGACAAAAGTGGACACTTACTCATATCCCTCAAATAAGAGGTGACTGACTTATATACTATGAGAGAATACAAGCAAATAAAATTAATTTTTAAAACACTTCACTACTCTCTTCAAACAGTAAAAAAGAAAGCTGAGGACTTAAGTAGCAAATCAAAACAGTGTGTGCTAATAGTACCACTGTTCTAAACACTTGACAGAAAGCTCAGGTGACTCTCCACTCTAATACTATAAAGAAACTTCTCTGTCTCTATTTTACAGATGACCATGCTGAAACACACCACCTGACTACTAAAAGCACAAGAATCTGCCAAGCCAGATTTCAAAATCAGCCAGTTGTGAAAAAGGTCAAGGAATCAAAAACTCTGTAACAAACACTGGGGTTGGAAAGATGGCACAGCAGTTAGGAGTATGTGCACTCTTCCAGAGGACTTCATTGGTTCCCATCACCACTACCTGGTAACTCTTCTGGACTCCATAGGAAATCACACTCACATATACATACTACCCTCCCCTCACAACACACACACACAATTTAAAAAAATAACAAAATAAATCTTTTTAAAGGATAAATAAATAGGCTGGGTATGGGTGGTGGCACATGCCTTTGATCACAGCAATCAGGAGTCCAAAAAAAAAAAAAAAAAAAAAATGTGTTTAATTATAAAAACGTAAACCAGAAAGAAGAAAGAGGGCAGTGCACATCAAGTCACAGTGCAGTATTTATGGGAAAACGAAGATAGGAAGTGGCTGAGGTAACTACAATTATTTCAGAATCTTAAGAACAGATAAACTACAAAGACTCCAATCACAGCATAATGGTAACTACTTTGGAATCTATTAATGGATAACTACAATAAACTGGTTATAAACTCCATTTAAAGTTGTCTTTGGGGATGGAAGGATGGATGGCTCGGAAGTTAAGGGAGCACTTGCTGCTCTCGCTGAGGACCTGAGTTCTGTTCCCAGCACCCCCATAGTGGCTCACAACCATACATAACTCTAGATCTTGACTTCCAGGGAATCTGATGCCACCTTCTGACCTCCTCAGGCACAAGGCTATCATGGTATACCCACAGACATGTAGGCAAAAACACTCAGACACATACATTTAAAAAAAACAAAATTTGAGTTGTCTTGACAAAAATTTTTACTTTCAACTTCCAGAACTTTATTAAGTGATATTTTAAAGAGATTCTAAATCACAAAGGCTAGGACACTTTGTTTTAATGGTGGTGGTGGTGTGTATGCATGCCAGTGTCTGCTTGAGGTTAAAGAACAAGTTTCTAGTCTTGGTTCTCCCAATGGGGTCCAGGATCCAACTCAGGTGGTCAGGTTTATAGGGAAACTGCTTTTACCCACTGTGCCAACTCTCTGGTTCTATTTCTGTTTTTCTGTTCTGTTCTGTTCTGTTTAGTTGGTTTGGTTTGTTTGGGAGGGGTTGTTTTTTAGCAAAAAGCACATACCAAAACTACCACCCAAAATAACTCTAACAAAAGCCATCCCAAGAAGGTTCTCCAAGCAGTCCTCTCCGACTTACCTACAATTTAGACCTTTTGTTATAAAATATCAATATGTAGCACTCACTCTAGACTGATTAGATGAGAGTCTCTAGAGACACCTGTGTGTATAAGCTCCCTAAGTAATTTTACTTGTAGCCTCTGCTGAGAACCACTGTTACAAGGAAATCTAAGCTATCCATGTCATTACTTTTTCACACAGATCCATTTTATTTCACCAATTTTCATAGAGCCAAGAAGACTTTCACTACTAAAAAGGGTATAAATTAAGTAAGTATACTTAGCCCAACAAAAAAGACTAAACTCAGGGCAAAAAGATTCCACTAATAAAGTTTAGAGAGTGAGTCAATTAGCATATCAAATATGGCAAAGACTAAGCTATTTCTTTTTTCCCAAACCCTAAATTTCAAAGTCTGTGAAATGGCACTACATTCTACAGTGTATTCAAGAGCTCAAGAATTCCAAGAAAGCCAAGCAGAAACAACTGTGAACTTTCAGACTGAAAGCCTCACATGCATATTTTAAATTTTTAAAAAATTAACATAGAGCCAGGCAATGATGGCACATGCCTTTAATCCCAGGGCTCGAGGCAGAGGCAGGCTCTGAAAGTTGAGGCCAGCCTGGTCTACAGAGGGAGTTCCAGGGTTACACAGAGGAAAAAACAAAACAACAACAAAATTAACATGGAGGGAAGATGAGATGGCTTCCGGAGGGAAAGGAGATTGCGGCCATCCCTGACACTCTTAGTTCAAGCCTCAGAACCCACAGAGTAAACTGACTCCAGTTTTCCTCTGCCTACAAACATATACACCAAATAAAAGAAAATGAATTTAAAAACACATGCACATTACTAATAGCCAAGGACATTAATATTCCAAAAGGAAAATAAGACTATTTTCTAAATGAGATGGTCACGCAAAAGCTATAAAAGCAGCCACACAACAACAAATGAGCAACTTATTTTGCTATGAACATGTCTGAAAACCTTTCTTTTTCAGGGGCTTTGGATGAACCTGTAACTCAAGACTTCTGATAGTCAAGACCTTGCAAGTGAACTGAAGGAGGGGTCCCAATCAGGAAAGCATCCTTTTACCATCACTGCAGTTCTAAAGAAATAGCATAAGTAACAGTAAACCCAGGAAAAAGCAATGATGAGCACGAGTCTCTTAATGATTAGAATAGCACTGAAGCATCCTTCACTTCCACAATGAGTTTGGGGCAAGACTAAACAAATACATCAACAGCTGTGTATGTACTAAGGCAACCCTGAAGCAGAGAGCCAGGTGGAAAGAAGAAACAAAGTACAACAGAGTTCCTGTATCTTTCTAATCTAACAATATGGAAACAAAGGGCTTTGAAGCTAACAGTGTTCTAATGTAGTCTCTGCCATACAGGAAACTTACCCAACCTCCAGGGTCTCTCATCAGTGAACTGAGGACAATGATGATAGTTCTTACCTCACCCCATTGTTCTGGTTACATTAGAGACAAAGTCCTTCACTGTGTAACCCTAACTGGCCTCTAACTCTCAGAGTTCTGCCTGCCTGTGCCTCCCAAGTACTGAGATTAAAGGCTTCTACCACCATACAGAGTTCCTCTACAATTGGGAAGTCAAGATTTGTCCAGTCAAAATTAATTCCTTCCACTATACTACTAGCACTTCTCCAAAGACCCTCCCCTAAGGAAAAGGCACAAATACATCTTGCATGATTTGTTATCAAACAAATTTTGTGGCCCAAAACTACCATTAAAAATTCACTTTCAATTTTCAAAAATACACAGTCTTAACTTCCATGAAGCAGAGTTTCTGAAATCAAAGCAGCTCCTGATAAAATTCAACCAATCTATCTACTGTCCCAATGCCCATTTGTCTTCTACACAACCAACCAGACAAGTAGGTGACAAGTGCACATAAACTACAATACTGAAAAGTATACCTACCACCGCTGTTTTTGTTTCTTATTTTTTCAGTCACACAGTGTGGTGCCTACAGGGGCCTACAGCCCTCCTGTGGAGGTCAGAGGACTAGTCTCCAAGTCAGTTTTTCCCTTTGACCCTTTGGTTCCAGGGGCCTGAATCAAGCTGCCTGGCTTTGAGGCAAGGGCCTTTACCTGTTAGGCCATTTTGCTGGCTTATTTTTGAGGCAAGGCCGCATGTTGCCAGGCTTTGAACTCACTATGTAGCCGGTGCCAGTGGCCTTGAACTCTCAAAAGCCTGGGATAGTATTTGTGAGCCATCACACTGGGCATGGATCCCTTTAACTTAAAAACCTGAGAGAATGGCTTAGGTGTGCAAGTCAAGAAAAAACATTTCTGTATTAGGACACCTTTAAAGGTAATTACACCACTATCCAAACACCCACACTATCTAAATGCACTTAGAAACACAGAACAAAAGAGTTGAAACACAATTTCATAAACCAGCCCTGAATGAGAAACCAGGGTAAACTGTTACATGTAATGGATACTCAAACTATTGTCAAACATAAAAAGATACAATCCTTACTTGCTCTTTATCCTAAATTACTTTAGTTCTATTGCATAACTAAATAATTTTATAGGACACTGGAAATCTCTCATCAAAGTGTAACAAGTTCTGAGTTTCACTGGTAACAATTTTTCCCAAGGTTCAGTACACAACCTAGACAACGTTGATCATCACCACACCCAACCTAAAAGCAGCTTTAGACACAGAAAGCCTTCCATCAGCGCTGCTGTTAGACCCCAAACCTATTAATTATGGTTAACACCACCAGAAATAACCCATCAGGCGCTTGCACTTAGTGCCATCAGCTTTAAGAATACCTCGTGCCATATGTCTTAGTAAAGACGGAATCCAGCACTACAATACACCTAACATTCCGTGAAACTACTCTGGGCTGCGCTCTGACACCGTGTTTAATGTGAAAAGCCTGAAGAACGAAAAGCAAATGGGCTAGCGACCCCACGACTAACCACCTCCTCCGATCAATGAACTTCCATCCTCGCGCACTTGCCCGTCGTAAACAGGAAACTCCACAGAGGAAAGCAAAGGAAACGGAGAGAAACCCATTTTCGCTTTTATAAAAGGAATAACGGCAGCGCTTCCAGCCCCCACGATGAGAGAGAACAAATGGAAAAAGCAAAAGGGAGGAAGTGACAGGGTGGGCGGCTGGTGAGCTCACTTGGGAGTCCCAAACATGCCACCCAGCTCAGGGGTGCCCCCCAAACATCTGTAACAACAGCTGCAGCAGAGACACGGCGATGGGAGAGAGGGAAGAAGGGGGGACGGGAGCGGAGGTCGCGGAGTTGTGCCCGCACGCCCCGGCTCCCCCTCGGCCAACTCTTCTCCCGCCCCCCAGCCCCAGCCCCAGCCCCAGCCTCCCCGGCCATGCCGCTCGCTCCAGAAACACCACCCGACACGGCAGAGGCGGGCAAGACAAAGAGGCAGCGGACCAGGGACTTCCAGAACAATGCGGAGCGGGTCCGAGCCAAACTCCCGCGGACCACGCAGGCGATCGGCCCGGGGAATCGCCGCCGAGCGAGCTCGGGCCCCGCGGACGGCGGGCCTCAGGCCGGGCCGCGCCGGCGGCGTCACCGGGACGCGGGGCAGCGCCTGCGGGCGGGACGGCGCGGCCGGCCGGGAGCGGAGCGGGCCGCCGACGGGACTCACCCGCATTCTGGTCTCGCGGCCAGAGGTAGTAGGTGGCGGGGATCACAATGAGCCCCACGAAGGAGGTGAGGAAGTAGAAGAAGGTGTTCCCGCTGTCATCGTACTGGAACTGCTGGCCCGCCATGGTTCCGCCTCCTCCGCCGTGCTCCCCTCACCGCCGCCGCCACGACCCCGCGCTGCGCTCCGGCTCCCGGCGCCCCGGCCCCGTGTGGCGTAGCTCCGACGCCGCCGCCGCCGCCGCCGCCTCTCCTCCCCGCCCCCACGCCGCTCTCACGGACACGCCGCCGCCGCTGCCGCCGCCGCCGCGGCCGTCGCCAACTCTCGCGAGAGGAGCTAGTTCCCGCCCCGCCCCACTATTCCCTCCCCGGCCGGTTCCTCCACACGCTCGCAGAGGGAGACGTGGCGCGCGCAGCAGAGAAACTCTGTTGGGCCCCGCCCGTGGCCCCGCCCCTCGAGCCACGGGGCCCCGCCCCCAGCTCCCCATAGGCCCGCCCCAGGGCCCCGCCCCCTGCTTCCCGGCACCCTTTCCCAGCGCCCTTTCCCAGATGCCCAGAGCCTGCCTGCGGGGTTCGGACGAAGGCTTCCCTGGCCGGGCGGTGGGCGCGGGCGCGGGCGCGGGCGCGGGCGATCGTCCTGGGTGCAACTGGAACCTGATCTATTACAAACAGAGCGAGGTTGCCCTGCCTCACTCTCTCATCCCTCTCGCTTTTCCCTGCTTCTGATCCTCTCCTTCAAGACAACCCTGTAGAAACGAGTGCCGTAAAGAATAGGGAAAGAGGAATGATTGTATACCGTTTTGTTTGCAAAGTAATGGTTACGACTTGAAAACTGCGGGCTACGCTGAACCCATTTTGCAGGTAAAGATTCCCTAAACCTGCACAGGTAGTTTCCTGAGTGTTCCAAAGCTTAGGTATTTATTTGGAGCTGCCAGTTCACGAACGCTTTCTGTGACACAAGCGGTCATTTGTTCAACTGTCAGTAAAACTCCCATGGAATAAAGGAATGTATACGTCAGTGGTTCGCAACCTTCCTAATGCTGCAGCCCTCTAAATACAGTTCCTCATGTTGTAGTGACCCCCAACCGCAAAGTCTGTTGCTACCTCATAACTAATTTTGCTATTGTTATGAATCGTAATGTAAATATCTGATATGCAAGATATCTAATATGCGATTCCTGTGAAAAAGCTGAGGCTCAAAATGTTTTCCAAAGGTTATGCTCAATGAGAGAAGGTTTGGGGAGCCCAACCCAAATTGCTCTGAAGTCTTAACAGGTTGTGCCTTTGACCACCTTGCAGCATTTCCTAACCCAAAGAGCCTGGCACTCCCTTGCAGCCTGTGAGAAAATTGAGCAACAGTCACTCTGCTCTTGACCACAGGATCCCAGAAGCTGCAATCAGCTGAGCTGCTTGACGCTGCTCTAATCTTGCAAGGATGCCTTGGAAGTCCAGCGGTGGCCTGAGCGGGGTGGGTCCCAGCGTCTGTGCTGCCCTCTGTGGACCGAGAGGACATGGGGCATTTTTCACAGGATTGCTGTGAATATTAAAAGATAATGATGTGTAATTACTTTCAAAAGAGAAAAGCAATGTGCCAGTTACAAACATTCTGCTGTATTTTAAGACTACACTCTATTAACTAAATGGCTTTTCAATATGCCTTCCATTGTCTGAGGAGAAATCTGGTTCTACAACCTCTTTGATTTAATGTCTCAAAACCAGTTATGAGTTATACGAGTTATGCTTTCCCTTAGATTATGTATTTCCCTTATGAATATGTATTCTGTCTTTCCTCTCAAATCCCACTTTGATAGAAAATTTCTCTGCATTTTCTCCCTTGTTTTTTTTCCCTATATAAAGTTTCCAAGGACTTTATTATAGGAGAGAAACTTAGAATGGAAAAGAAGTTTGGACTATGAATCAGAAGAGAACTGTGACCATCCTGAGGTAAGATAGACAGATTTTCGGGATACAGGAGGGGAAAGAATCCTTCATTCCAGGCAGCAGAGACAGGCAGATCTCTGTGAGTTTGAGGCCAGCCTGGCTGCATAGTGAGTTCCAGGACAGCCTGGGCTACACAATAAAACTGTTAAATTAAATTAAAAAAAAAAAAAAAAAAAAAAGCCTGCCACCAGGTGAGAAACAAGAACTCCAACACACTATTTGCTGTATAGGATGCTGACTTAGCGTTAATAATCCTTCCATACATACATTTTTATGTTAAAGTAGCAACTACCCAAGCTTAAAGCCCGAGTGTGTACGACCTTGGGCAGGTTCATTCCTTTCCCCAGACTTTGCCAGAGAATCTCAAGCAAAATGGCTTACAGAAAGACTATCCAACTTCCCTGTGGGTAAAAACGTTCCTTATGGACTATAACACCACCAAGTGCCCCCAGGAACCATGCAGTGGTAAGATACTAACTTCAAACTCTGGCAAAACCTCAGGTATGACTACTGTCTAAAACAGTCTGGTTGTTTTTGAGTGGCCCACGCCCCTACTCTCAGCCACGATGCAGCTCCGAGCACTCTCTCCTGACCCTCAAGTTAAGTCTCTATGACTATAGTATTGACTCTCTTCATAAACTGTTCAGTCCTGGAATTCTTTTGAATGCCAAAGCCATGAATCCTGGGTCAGCCTGAGTCAAGGTCCCTAAAACTCTAGGGGAGCTTCTCAGGTTGCTAGGGGTGGTAGGGGCATGACAATGGGGAGCTATATCTTCTTTATTTGCATCCCCACATGCTGGCAACACATTGACAGCCCAATGAACAATTTGCCTTACTGAAAAACTACACCACTCACAAACTCAGCTCAGCTGAAGTACATAGTATTTTTCTTCCTGAGGCTGAATCTCTTGTGAAGTGCTTACAGGTTTTCAAAATGTTGAACTGGATTTTTTATGACTCAAATTATGTTTAACTCAGCATTTATGCAAAGATTAATACATCAGTTTTATAATCTTACGACAAAATAAATTATTGATCATAAATAACTCCAGCCTGTCACGGTGATGCACGCCTTTCATCCCAGCACTCTGGAAACAGGCGCAGGCAGATCTCTGTGAGTTTCAGGACAGCATGGTCTACATAACAATTTCTAGGACAGCCAGGGCTACATAGAGCAACCATGTCACAATAAAATCAAATAATAACAACAGAAATCTCCTCTTTGAACTGTTTTTCAATAGCAGCTTTATAACAGTGGATTCAACCATTTAAACTTGAGATATCAATTTGAACAAATTGTATCAATTTACCACATCTCTAAGCAATAAAAAATGTGAAATTGGCCAAACCGAAGCCTATAAATAGCCAGTCTTTTGTAACAGGGTCTCCTGTAACCCTAGCTTGCTTCAGATTCAACCCGGAGGCAAAGATAACTTTGAAGCCAGGTGTTATGGTGCTTTAGTCCCACCCAGCACTCCAGAGGCAGAGACAGGCAGATCTCTGGGAGTGCCAGGGCAACCTGGTCTACATACCAAGTTCCAGGATTGCCTGGTCTGCATAATAAGACCCCATCTCACAAAAAGAGCCTGACCTTACTTCTCCTTCCTCAGGCTCCTAAATACTGGGATTGCAGGCGTGTGCCACTACACCAAGTCCTACCACTGATGAGCTTAACTTACAAAACTATTAAAGAGATCATTTTAGTGGAATTTTTAATAACAGTAGTGAATATGGAAGAAACTGAGCCACAAACACATCTTGTCCTTAATTTCAGCATGTTAAGATGTATTTTAATATCATTTCTGAATATGTCTGTAAAAGAATATTTTAATTTCATTTTGATTGCTTGGTAGTTTATCTCCTCTCAGATACAGAAAGCTTATTTTAAGGCTCCTTTTAGTAATTTGCTCTTTCCTTAGAGTGAATCTCTCATTTATTGGCAAATCATCCTTGAGTTACTGGCATTGACTTTCATTTATGCATATCAAAAATCCTTGTGTGGATATAATTGACATTATTCAGTTTTCTGTGTAAAGGAATTAACTACGGAGACCAGAAGGAGCCGAATTATTAACTAGGAACATGCAGTTCGTTCTAAGCTGCGTCCTCTTCCCCCACATCTCAGCACAGTAGTCCCCTTCATCTATATGTTCCAAGCCTTCCAGTGATGCCTGTGACCACAAATAATACAAACCCTGTGGATACTATGTGTTTTTCCTACACATGCACAAATGCGATGCTTCTCTATCTCAGCTCCATCTCAGCTGTATGCTGTGCTTATACATGGTGGCTAGGAATTTTGAAGTTTGAGATATAAGAGTAAACCTAAGACAGTTTTCTTTTTCCTTTTTTCAAAACTATGCAGACAGGGCTGGAGAGATAGCTCAGTGGGTCAGGGCATGGACTCTTCTCCCAGGGGACCTGAGTCCGATTCCCGGCACCCACCCTGGGCAGCACACAACTGCTTTAACCCCAGCTTCGGGGAACTGACAACGTCTTTGGTCTCCCACACACACACACAAAATTTTAAAAATAACAAAATTAAATTTAAGAAGACCAGATAGAGGATTTGTTCTCACTGATCTTTTTATATATTAATCTTTTTTGGACTAAGTCAATACCTTTTGCCGTTTAACTCAAGGGAAGCACTTTTCAGCCTTTTTTTTTTTTTTTTTGGCTTGTCTAAATGATCACTCCCGACTTTAGAGCCATTATTAATTACAATAAATGTCATTTGAACTCCAGCCCTGCCGTACCACAGCTCATCTTAAAGCTGAGATGGCTAAGTGACTGAAGAGAATATAATGTATATGCCATGGAAAGCCTGGACAAAGGGATGACTCAGAATCTGGACAGGACACAGTAGAACTAAGAATGATTTCATCAGGGCACACAGCACATAATTTCATACTGCAAATTAATTATGTCTGGTATTTTTCACTTAGTATTTTTGATGGTGGACATACTAGAAGATGGGTAATTAAAACCATGAAAAACAAAATCCAAGAGAAGGAGGAGTTATATGCACCATGACCTTTATTTCCAAAGCCTAGGAAATAGCCTTTTATTTCCTTTTTCTTTTGAGCCAGGGTCTCATGGCCTGGCTCCAAACTTGATATGTAGCCAAGGGTGACTTTGAACTTCTGATCCCTGTCCCTCTATCCTAAGTACTGGTGTTGTTACAGGCTTACACCACAAAGCACATCTTCAAATCATCTTAAAAAGAAAGTGTCTTTTTGATCCATACATGCCAGCACACGCCTTTAATTTCAACACTTGGGAGGCAGAGGCAATCAGATATCTGTGAGTTCCAGGCCAGCAGCCAGACCCTGTCTCAAAATAAAGCAAAAGGTTAAGTTGTTACTGGGGGCTTAAGAGAGATGGCTCAGTGGTTAAGAGTACTTGCTGCTCTTTTTTTTTTTAAGTGTGCGTGTGTGTATATGTGTGTGTGTGTGTGTGTGTGTGTGTGTGTGCGTGCGCCTGCACCTGTGTGTGTAAATACAGGTGCACACCTGCCATGAAGCACCTGTGGAAGTCAGAGAACTATCTCAAACGCCAGTCATTGCCTTCCACTTTGTGTGAGAGAAGTGCTCTTGGTTTTTTTCACTGCATGTGCTGGGCTAGCTGGCCCACAAGCTTCCAGGGTTCCTGCAGACTCAATCTCCTGTCTCCCTTCAAGGATGCAGAGATGATGTGTGCATTGCCATTTAATTTTCACTGGGCAGTGGTGGCACACTGGGGAGGCAGAGGTAGGTGGATCTCTGTGATTTCAAGGCTAGTCTGATCTGCAGAGCGAGTTCCAGAACAGTCAGGGCTACACAGACAAACCCTGTCTCAAAAGATAGCCCCCCCCCCAATCATTTAATTTTCATAAAAATCTTCCATGTTATTCCGGAAAAATAATATAAAATTGTAATTATAAAACCAGTTATGTATTATAATTGCTCTAAGTGTCTGTTCTATAAACAGAAGAGCACTAGTAATTTTTCAATGCCAGTAATCAAATCTAGGGCCTCACACACACTAGGCAAGTGTTCTGCCACTGAACTAGAGCCCCAGCCCTAGTTCTGGTAAATTCTATATTGTATGGTTGTCATCCAAAATTGGAGTTGGGAGATTGAGCCTAGAGCCTGGAACATACTAGACTCTATCAATGAAATACACTTCAGCACAAAGAAGAAAATTCCAGAAATTTATGATAGTGTATACGACATATTGAGTGCTTTTTTTCAAAGCTAGCCCAAGGGTATCACAGTTCTTGCTTACAATTTTCTAATCTGATTCTACACATTTCAAACAACACTATGCTTCTCTTCTTCTGCTACGTATCCCTTGGGATATTTCCCAGTGTGAATCAAGGCATATCATCCCTTCATGTTCCTTTGGTGAGAGGAGATGTAGATCCTTGTACCATTTGGGCATCTATGCTGGATTATAAATTTGTGTGTATATGAGAGTTAACTCCTGAAAGTAATTTAACACCTACCTCCCATCAATAAATGATCACCACCCAGACAGGAACAAACCAGTGAGAGGCTCTCATGTTTGATGGACACTCAACAGTATGTGAGTCTGCTCCTTGGTAGAATGAGTATTCTTGGAAGTGGTAACAACATGTAGGAATAACTATATAGTGGATAAAAGTATCTCCCAACCCGGGCTGGAGAGGTTAAGAGCACTGGCTGCTCTTCCAGAGGACCCACAGGCAGCTCACAACTGTCTATAACTCTAGTTCCAGGGGATCTGATGCCTTCATACATACATATATATATATACATGCAGGCAAAACACCAATGCATATGAAATAAAAATAAATAAGTCTTAAAAAAATTAAAAAAAAAAAAGAATATCTCCCAACTTATCTGAGTTTGAGGCCAGCCTGATCTACAGAGTGAGTTCCAGGACAGACAGGACTATACAGGGAAACCCTGTCTCAATCCTCTCCCCCCATCCCCCGAGAAAAGAATATTCCCCCAACTCAAAAAAAGTATGTTGTGGTGGTATTGTGTTCCCCGAAATATTGTTCACCCTAATAAACTTACCTGGGGTCAGAGACAGAACAGCCACAATATTAAACAGAGGTTAGGTAGTGGTAGCACATGCCTTTAATCCTAGCATTCCAGAGGCAGAAATCCATCTGTTCAAGGATATAGCCAAGCATGGTGACTCATGCCTTTAATCCCAGAAAGCGGACCTTTAATCCCAGGGAGTGATGGGTGGTAGAAGGCAGAAAGATATATAAGGCATGAGGACCAGAAACTAGAAGCATTTGGCTGGTTAAGCATTCAGGCTTTTGAGCAGCACAGTTCAGCTGAGAGCCATCTAGTCTGAGGAAACAGGATCAGCTGAGGAATTGGCGAGGTGAGGTAGCTGTGGCTTGTTCTGCTTCTCTGATCTTCCAGCATTCTCTCCAATACCTGGCTCAGGTTTGATCTTATTAATAAGACCATCTAAGATTCCTGCTACAGTGTGTGTCTACAGCTACAATAGTCATGGCTGACATTAGGTTAGTGGTACACTAACACCCTACACTCCAGGCAACATCAGTGATCTTCCCTGTCCGTCAAAGCATATTAGTGTGAGCTGTTCCCTGCCAGCCTGATTCAATAGTGGGAAAGAACTATGCCCTACAGATTGACAAAGCCTGGCCCTCACTTGAATTTCTGATTCACTGGACAAACTGGCAAGAGATCACAAGTCTTACACAAATGAACAAACTTGCCCTGCTGGTTAGGTTGCTGCTTTGCTTTGTTGAGCAGTGAGACTGCAGCCAGACTGCATAAGGACAGAACTCGTAAGGACAGAACTCTTGACGGACAACCCTCCCAGCAACCAGTCCAGGACGGCAAGCTTCAACCTCAGCAACAATCGGCCTCAGACTTCCAGACTTGAATGGCTCTCCGGTTCACATAGTTTTTGTCCCACTTCCAAATCAGGACCCGTTAGTCAAACGCACCCCTACAGCAAACACAGAGCACCCCACTTCCGGTTTGCCTGCCTCCCGGTTTCTCTATGCCAACAAGCTGCCTTCAGAGGATTGCCAAGGCCTTCCCTCTCTGTTCTCTCAACTCTCTTACCTTCCAGTCTGTCCTTGAACCTTTGTCAGACACAAGTGCCTCTCCTCCCATAGTAAGCCCTGAATTGAAAACATTGTCTGGGTGGTAATCATTTATTGATGGGAGGTAGATGCTAAATAACTTCCTTTTTTTAAAAAAAAGATTTATTTATGCATTATGTATACAGCAGTGATCTGCCTGCAGAAGAGGGCATCAGATCTCATTACGGATGGTTGTGAGCCACCTTGTGGGTGCTGGGAATTGAACTCAGGACCTCTGGAAGAACAGCCAGTGCTCTTAACCTCTGAGCCACCTCTCCAGCCCTGCTAAATAACTTTCAATGTTAACTCTCTCATATACAGACATATTTATAATCCAGCATAGATGCCTAATGGTACAAGTATCCACATCTTCTCTCACCAAAGTCTGAACAAACAAGATAACCACTATCCTGTACTGGACCACAGAAATAAAAAGCTGTTTCGGATTGTAAGGAATGCTCTTCCTTGGGAACTATTATTGATTTGACCCTTAACGTTAACCTTCTGCCTATCTACTTGTGGGGCATTCCTGTTCACATGAATGAAAAACAACTACCAAACCGAGTACCGTGGACAGATGCGCTCTTCAAATGTTTTGTTGATTGTGATTCACATCAAGAATGTATTTTGTGCCCAAGAGATGGCTCAGTGGTTAACGGTCCTAGCTGCTCTTCTGGGGTTCTCCTAAGTTCTGAGGCTTCTCCCAGCCCCCTCACCTCCACTCTCTATTCAATACAGCATTCACGCAGGCAAGCACTCATGCACGTGAACTAAGAGGAATAAGGTCTCGGGCAGGAGAGATGGCTCAGAAAAGATGAGCACTGACTGTTCATGCAGACAGCCCAGCTTTGATCCCCAGAATCTGTGTGGTTCACAACCAACTATAACTCCAGTGCCAGGACACGGACACCCTCTTCTGGCCTCCAAGGGTTTCAGAAATGCATGTAGTGCACAGACATACATGTAGAGAAAACACCTACACATACTAATATTTTTTATTTGTCTGTTTGTTTTGAGACAGGGTCTCTCTACATAGGCCTGGTTGTCTTAGAACTCACTATATAGATCAAGCTGGCCTCAAACTCACAGAGATCTGCCTGCCTCTGCCTCCCAAATACTCTTTTTTTTTATTTTAAAAGAAGTATATTTTAGATTGTGTAATACAATTTGACATTTTTCTATATGTCAATCTATTTTTAAATTTTGGATTTTTTTTGAGATGAGATATCACTATGTAGCCCCAGCCTAGCCTTGAACTGTTCTTACAATGATCCTCTTATCTTAGCCTCCTGAGTGCTGGGATTGCAAGTGTTCACTACAACACCTGGCTTTATATATTTGCTAAATTTAAACTAATTATACGTATTAATTTATAAAATATACCATTAAGTATAATCTAAAACACTTTCTAAGATTTACAGTGATACACTACCATAAAAGGTAGATGATATCCTCTAGGTGTATTCTTAAAATTCACTTTATTATTGGATGGTAACTTATACATAAACAACTCTTTTGCAGTTTTCAACCATAATAGCATGAAAATTACCTGGAGCCATGTTGAAACATAGATTGCCACTGGGCATGCTGACCCACACCAGTAATCTTAACTCTTGAAAACTAAGGCAGATCTAAAGTTTGGGGCCAGCCTGGGCTATATAGCAACACACACACACACACACACACACACACACACACACACACAGTATTTCTGGGCCCCACCCCCAGAGGTTCTGATTCATCTCCACCAGGTGGATATTTGGACAGATTCCTGGGTTCTGGTGCTGCTCCTGGTCTGGGACCCACACTGCCCTAATCAGTCACTTTCATAAATCAAAGTCTCCCTTCATACAGCGGATAATCATATCCTAATTTGTATTGATTGTCATATGTTAAGTTCACTGAAGCAAAGGATATTATATTAACTGAGTATTTGTAAGTCTAGGACAAAAATAAGGACCTCAGGGTCCATGAGATGCTCAGTGGGTAAAAGCACTTGACACCAACCCTGACAATCTGAGTTCTATACTGGAACCCCCTGGTGGAAGGGGGGAACCAACTCCCACAGGCTGTCCTCTGACTCCACGTGCCTGCCACAGCCCTTGCACACCCACGCATGTGCATACACACATACAAAGAAGAAAGCAAAAAGTAAGGACTTGAGGGAGACAGCCAGCTTCCAGGTTCCATGAATCACAATTATTTAATCATTCATTCATTTACTGAAATATTGAAGCCATGTGCCAAGAGCTGTTCAAGGCTCTAGACTACAGTATCCTGAGCATTTGCTAAGGGAAGATTTCTCTTTGAATGATTCAGAACTGGCCTGAGGCTGTTTATCAGGTCCTTTGACAGTTTAGCTCCCAGTAGATAAGGTCAGGTGCCCTTCCATGAGGGAAGATGATAAAGCAGGCCGCCCCAGGAGGTTTTACAGCACCATTGCTCTCTGAAAACAGCGCCAGATCCTGCAGCTGGAACCTAGCACAGCATCTGCGAAAAGATAGTTTCACACCCCTCTGACTCTGCTAAGGCCTGGTAGTTGTGCTTTAGCAAGGGTCCCAGGTGCATCCTACAGGCAGCAGAGCATGGAAACACAGTTTAAAATGTCTCTGAGCACAACACAGTCCTCCAAATCGTCTTGGGCAAAATTAGAAAGTTCTCGAAACCTTTGAATGGCACTCGAAGGCTGCACATAAGGATGTCTTGAGGAAACCTGAAAACTTCCTGGTGATGAGGCTGCCCCTCTAGAGAGATGGGAATCTCTCTCAGGTGCTTCCAGTTGGCAAGCAAACTTCTGAAGCACAGTTCTCAGACTTCCTCTTGTAGTGGCTTCCTATTACCATGACAACCAATATCCTGCTTAAGTGCTTAAGTACATAGGAAGGTAAAGGAGACGCCATCAGATGATCCTTAGGGCCTAATCCACTCAGGCAGCAGTCCTGGAAAGTTCTGTGGAAAAACAAACAGTTGGGAACTTTCACAAAGTATGGTGGCTTCAGGGATTATATTCAAAGGCGTAAACTAGTAACTCCCCAATTTTAATGTAAACACAAATCTCTTGGGGAGCTTGTTAACTTTTTAAAGTATAGACTTTAAAAAACTGAGGTTGGGTGGTGGTGGAGCACGCCTGTAATCCCAGCACTGGGGAGGCAGAGGCAGGCGATTCTCTGTGAGTTTGAGGCCAGCCTGGTCTACAGAATTAGTCCAGGACAGGCTCCAAAGCTACAGAGAAACCCTGTCTTGGAAAAACAAAACAAACAAACAAACAAACAAACAAACAAAACTGTGCTTGCAACCTTCCTGCCTCAGTTCCAACTTCCTAAGTAGCTGGAATCAGAGGCCCAGGCCATTGCCAGGTCAAGATCTATGATTTTTTTAAAAAATTTTATTCCTAGCTAGTTCCAAGTGGTCTCCATTCTGCTAAGGGGAATGTCCAGGGTCCAAGCTATAAAGTCTCCCCCAAATTTAATATCAGTTGACAAAAGCAGCAAGTGTATACTGTTATGAAAATATGTTAAGGTAAAAGGGAGATGCTGACTATTACATTGTCAGATGCTCTAAATTTTAATGAACACCATAAAGTTTTGTTTTTGTTTTTTTTTTTAAAGTAGACAGAAGTATGGATCAAATTGATGACAGAGATTTGAGACAGAGTTCAACCATGGAGTATGCACAACAATATTGGAAGATATGCTGAGTGGTGTAGGAGAACAAAACGAGTATGGGCTTCCACAGCAGGAAAATTCATGGTTCTTCTATTTACTACCTGCATGGCCTTGGGCTAGTGACTTCATTTAGTCACCCTACTGTGTAACATTTTGTGCCCTGGTAAATCCGCTAACATATGAAAGGTGTCAGGCCAAGGGCTGGCAACAATAGGTCCCAACAGCTGATCGTCACTACTCTATACATGTAGCCCAGATTAGGACTTTATTACCTCATTTCTATATTGTCCATTTGCTCTGCAATGCCTGCCGTCTCCTCCTTCTTCCCAGTGTTCTCTCTGCCCCACAAATCCTGCCTAGTTATTGACTATATATTTTTTAAAATTTTTTATTAAACCAATCACAGTGACATATCTTCACACAGTACAAAGGAATATGTAGATGTAACGGTCTTGTTAAATAAGAAACACAGATCCAATTGCAGAGTTAAAGCCATGAGGTCAGAGCAATAGCTGAGAGCTGAAAACCTTACCCTTCACTGCTGCTCTGTCTTTCCTCTCCACAAGAGACCTAGTTCTGTGTGTCCTGTCTTTTTATAGACTTTCTGTTCTGCTTTCTCATTGGTTGTAGTAAACCCAGCCACATGACCTCCTTGTCACTGCCTGTCTGTACAGACCTCCAGGTCTTCTATGGTTGGTATTGAGATTAAAGGCCTTTAATCTCAATACCAACAAAAAAATATCACTATAGGAATATTCCACAGCAGCCACATGCCCAGAAGTAGTTGGCCAACACAAAATGAAAATAATATTGTTTCATTTTGCTTTGTTTTAGCTTTTTTATTTTTTGTCCTAATGGTCTTTTGCTTGTTTGTTTTTATTTTTGTGGATTTTTCTGTTTCTTGTTATTTCTTGATTTTTGTTCTTGATTTGCTTTTGTTTTTGAAAGAGAGAAAAAGAATGCAAGGTTGAGTGGGAAGGAGCTGGGAAAAACTGAAGAAGGGGAGACATGAACAAAATATTGCATAAATATTTTTCAGTTAAAAATCTTTTTTTAAAAGTGTGTGTTTATCGGGGACAGTCTCCAGGGTGTCTGTCTACAGCATTCTCAACACTTTCCGCCATGCCTGTGTTTTAGTTTAGGCCCAGAATGTTCCCCAGAGGTTCAAGTGTTGAAGGCTTAGTCCCCAGCACGACAATAAACTAAGGTAGGATTTAGGGAAGTGACTGGATCACAAGGGCTTTGACTCATCAATGGATTAACCCACTGATAATCTCAGAATTGCATGGATTCTTTGGAGGTGGTGGGAACTATAGGAGAGGCCGCAAAAGGGAACAAGGTCACGAGGGGCAAGTAGATCCTGTCCTGGGACCACCCCTCTCCGCTTCCTTTCAACACGAGAGGAGCCGCTTGTTTCACGACATGTTCCCCACCTTTGGGTTCTGACACCATCCCTCAGCAGTAACAGAGCCTCAGACTATTCACGAGACATTAGCCCAAAATAAATCTTTCCCACTTGGCATAATTTTCCTCATGTATTTTGCCACAGTGATGGAAATTGACTAACACAGGCTGGTTCAGTCAATTTGACAAGATCAGACCATAAAAGAACCCAGAGAGGAATTGTTCTTATGTTACTGCTGATAATTTCACAACCTAAAGGTGAAATCTTAAAATCGCAGCACGCCTGAGGATTGTTTCTGTTGTTAGCGAGAGTTTGGTGATTATGTGATCAAAGCCAGCTATCTTTTTAAAAGACTTATTTAGTTTTACATGTATTGGTATTTTGCCTGCATGTATATCTGTGTGAGGGTGTCAGATCCTCTGGAACTGGACAGAGAGTTGTGAGTTGCCATGTGCTGGGAATTGAACCCAGGACCTCTGGAAGAGCAGCCAGTGCTCTTAACGGCTGAGCCATCTCTCCAGCCCCCGCCCAGACCTTTCTTGTCAACCTTTTCACTAGTAGAAATTCAAAAGAGTGGTACTCAATGGGGAAGGAAAAGGACTCCTTATTTTAAACCTCCTTTTAAAATTAGTTTATATCAACTGTGAAAAAACAATCGGTTTCATTATGATATTTTCACACACATATATAATGTGTTTAATTACAGTCACCACCCATTTTGTTCCTCCCCCATGTATCGACTTGCTCTTCTCAAATGAATGTTTTCTGCTTTAAAATACAAAACAAAAACATACAAACAAACCTAGGAATTTAGCAATTGCTGGCAATTTTCCGAACTTGGGTTGGGACTAGAGAAGCCAGTAAAGAAGCTCAAAGAAAGAGTTCCGGTCAGTGTATGTAGCCCAACTACCTCTGTGAACAAAGCCCGTGGCTAGAACCCTCACACCATCAAACAAAACAAACTGAAATAAAGACAGACTCGTGAGCACCAGCTAGTACACAGACAGTGTTCTCCCAGAGCATGAAAATGAAGTGCAAGGTCCATAGTCTGTCCACTGCCAACCTCTCACTCCTCACACTAAAGCCAAGATGTGGTGACAGACAAGTACACTAGCTCCCTTCTTAGTCAGATCTGTGCATGCGCACCTGCCCACGTGTGGGCAGAGCTCACGGATCCTACTCACAAGACTTCGTGGTACTTTGAAGAGCGATGAATGTTAGTTAACAGCTACAAGGTGAAGAGAGCACCCGGCCCAGCTCCAGAAGGTCCTGGGATTCAGCTCCAGCCAGGCCATGTTAGCCCTTTATGGGATTAAGATGGTAAGGAGGAGCCAGTTTGGAAAGGGCTTTGAAGGTCAGACTAACTTGCCTGGACTTCATAGGCAAATTGTATGGTGATATCGCTCATATAGTCAGCAGGGATAGAGAGAAGGAAAAAGGACAAAACTTTGATGGCAGGTCCAGTCACTCAGGCTGCCTGTTGCTTGCAGAATGTGAGTTCCAACATCAGCAATGCAGGCAGTCCTGGAGTGTCAGCACTGAGGATTAACCCTGCAAGTGAGTGGGGCAAGGATGAGAGCCTGTGACCATTGCTCCCAGCCTCCCTTGTAAATGTGGCATGAAGGTGTCCTAAATTGAATCAGATAGGGAGAGAGGATAAGAAAAGGAGAGAGGGTCAAAGTATACCCCACGGGACTAGAGAGATGGCTAGTGATTAAGAGCACTTGTTGCTCTTGCAGAAGAGCCAAGTTCGAGTCTCAGCACCCACATGGCAGCCCATAAACATCCGTAACTCCAGTTCCAGGAGATCCAACACCCTCTTCTGACCTATACAGATACCAGGCACGCCTGTGATGCACAGACATGCATGCAGACAAAACATTCGTGTATATATAACATATATGTGGTGGCAGCACACACCTTTAGTCCCAGCACTTAGGAGGCAGAGGCAAGCAGATCTCTGTGAGTTTGAGGCCAGCCTGGTCTATAGAGTGAGTTTTAGCACAACCAAGGCTACATAGTGAAATCCTGTCCTGAAAAACCAAACCAAAACGAGAAAGCTAAATCATGTAAATTTATCATTATTTGATAAATTCTTACATCATGGACAGATACAAACATTTTGTCTGTTTCTGCCACAGAGGACTCACGACCTTGAGGCAGGAGGATCTCCATGAGTTTGGGTATGGCCTTGGTTTCATAGTGAGTTCCAGGATAGCCTGGGCTATAGAATGAGACTCTCACAAAGAAACAATCAGTTCCCACCATGACCCATAACTTCTTCAGATTCTATTTTATTTTATTGGCCTTTTTTGAAATAGGGGTTTCACATAGCACACAAAATGTTAAAGCCTGGTAATTTTTCAGAGAATTGTGAAATAAAGGACCCCTAAGTTTTGGAATACTATAATTCAAGATTGTATTTGTCATGTATTTTAATTTTTAACATTGTATTTGTTTATGTGGTTGCCTTGGGGGTCATGGATAAGTGTGGAGGTCAGAGTTCTCTACTTAGAGTAGGACAGAGCTTGAGCTCATCCTCCCGAGTGCTGGATTATAGATCGGCCCACACCATCACAAATGGCCTGCCTGTGAGGGCAGATGGTTTTGCTGTATTTCTATAATGTACTCTTGGCCTCTCTGCTTGCTGTCCCTCACAGGATGCTCTGGCTTCTCTCCTGGATAGAACATTATACAAGGTCACCCTCCATGTCTGGGCCCCTTCTGCTCGGTCTTGAGGCTGCTGTGGCCTCTGCTAAGGCACCGAGTTCTTTTGTTGTTTTTTGGTTTTTGCTTGTAGTTAGCTCTTATCGCCAATCCTTGAAGAAGGAAGGCTATGAGGAGCAGTTTATGGAAAGGTGTAGGGAGAATTCTCGAACCAGGCTCCCCTGGCGGTGGGGTTGTCGGATGGGGAGAGTGTGGCTCGGAGGCAGGGACAGGAGAGAGCCAGGGTAGTTTCCTCAAGTCACTAGCCAGCCTCTTTGCCACCCAAGTGCCGTCACCCTGCATCTGCTGCCGCAGGGCTCTCTAAAAACGGAACATGCCCTCAACCTCCGACAGGAGCCCTCAGTGGCCGGAGGGGACTCTGGTCCTGGGAAGGGAAAGAGAGCAAACCCCGACGTTTGCTTGTGATAAGTCTTGCATTGGGATTGTTGCTAATTCCTCCTGACCTCCGGCATCTGAAATCAAGCCCTTGAAGGCTTATTGTTGAGCACTAAACCATTTTTAACTCTGATGATTAATGTAGTTATAAATAAGCTTGGCAAGAAATATATTGAGTATAATTTATCATCTCAAGAACAGAAGTCCCAAACTTTAAAATAATATTCCTTAGAAACTGGTTTTGAATACGCCCTTGACTGCCTTTGTGACCTTGGCTAAGTCACTTCAAAAGTACATCAGAGGGAAGTGCATGTGTGTTTTTGGTCTATAGAAAGATATAATACTAAACACCTTATTTACTTCAAAGAATGCCATGAAGGTCAAATCAGTCTGCATTAAAATAGTTACAGTTTTAATTACTTGCATTTGCATAGTACTTTATCACCCACAAAGCATTTCTGCATATATTATTCCATTTGCATGAAAGAGCTTTGAAAAGTTATAAAGTGGTGTGAAAGGACAGTACTAAGGAGTCATTCGGTTCTGGCTCCTTTTCTGTCTTCTTCGGTGATTCTTTAGTGAAATGGGGTAGCGGCAGGACCTAGCTCTCAGGTGTGGACAGAGGGTTATGCCCTGTGCTGCACAGGAAACTGTTGGCTCAGGGTCTGCATAGAGAAATACTCAACAAAAGTCACCTTGTTTGGGCTTATGCCAAGTCACCTCCTAAAGGCCTTCCCAGAGCTTCCTATCTAAACAGTGCCCCCCCTGCCCCCACATCACTTCCTCATCTTCTGTCCCCATTTATTTTGCTGGGAATCACTTAGCGTAGACACTTATGTGCTTAATGTCTCACGCCCAGGAATCAAATCTCTATGAGGATCATTTTGCCCTGGTTATCTGTCCCCAGCATCTAGTCTTTAGTAGAGGCTCAATGAATATCGTTTGAGGGAACAAAGCCATCTTTGCTGCTTTCGCCACCCTCCACTCCCATAACCACCACACTACCCTTGACTCTCCTCGCTCGTTATGAGTGTTCAAAGTATTGTTCTCAAACCAGGCTTGGTGCCACTCGTCTGAGGTACCAGCCACTTGGGAAGCAAAAGGACCTTCCAGGCTGATCCAATCTGCCAGGGAATTTCTGTCTGCCAGTATGGAGACCCACCAGCAGATGGCAATCAAGGAATACAAAACTGGACCCTGCCCCATCCCACAAGCCGTGAGTGAAGGTGATAACTTTTAAGGCACACAGACCACAAATTCCTGACTCTTTATAAGTCACGATTTCATGTGCTCTAAACAAACATGGCTTCTTCCACCAGAGAGACGGGGGTGGGGGTGGGGCGGAGAAGAGAACAAATTCTTAAATTCTTTGCTCAGGCTATGGACAAACAAATTCGTGTTCTGGATGTGGGGGCTCATACCTGCAATTCCAGCACTTATGAGGCTGAAGTAGGAAGAAGTTTGATGCGGGCAACACCGTAAGTTCAAGGCTCTCCTACTCCACAGAGTGGAACCTATTAACATAAATACATGAAATAAGTAATTAAATAAAAATTTAAAATAATGTCTCCTGCCGTAATCCTGGAGAGTCTCATTCAAAAGACTTTGTGTGTATGTGGGGGGGCAGAAGAATGGGTTTTGAAGCTCTTCCAGTGACTGTAGCAGGTGATTTTTGGCGGAAAATACTTTGAGAAATACAGACCCAACTCAGTAGACTAAGAGGACCTTATAAAATGTAACAATTTTGGGGGTGGGAGGAAAGCAGTTAAAAAAATTTAAAATACCCTTTTTTTAAAAAAGTATTTTTATTACATCACACACACACATATGTATGTTTATGTATGTGTGTGTGTGTGTGTGTGTGTGTGTGTGTGTGTGTGTGCGCGCGCGCGCGCGCGCGTGTGCCAGAAGTGTGTAGAAATTGTTTTTTTCCTTCCACCGTATGGCTCCTGGGGATTAAACTTGGGCCATCAGGCTCACCAGCAAGTGTCTTTACCCATTGAGCCGTCTCACTAGCCCAGCAAGCCCCAATTTTGCATGCAGCTTTAGAGGTTCACAGACCCTCTGAAGCCATCCTTTGGTCCTAGGTTTCTCCATCTCGGTTAAAATGATATTCTGTCTCTCTACCTAAAGAGGTCACTCTTCAGCTTCAGAAACTCTCTCTGAAGAATGAGTTGTAGTGTGTGAAAGGACATTTCACCTTTGAAACTGCAGTCTGGCACAGTGCCTCAGAAAGTTCAGCCTGGGCAGAACAACGGTATTGTCTGTAGTCACCATGTTAGCAAATTTGGGGCCTGTAGGTGGAATTTTCTTTGGGCCGCCTACCAGCTCCCAAATAGACATGGAGACTTATTGTTAATTATGAATGCTTGGCCTTAGCTTAGGCTTGTCCCACTAGCTCTTTTAATTTAATTTAATCTATTCATCTATGGTTTTGCCTCAGGGCTTTTTACCTTTCTTTTATTCTGTATGTCCTACTTTCCTGCTTCCTCCATGTCTGTCTGTCTGGCCCCTGACATCTCCCTGTTGTCTCCTTTTCCCAAGCCTAAGTTCCTCTTACTACTTATTCTCCCTGCCTGGAAGTCCTGCCTATACCTCCTCCTTCAATATTGTCATTCAGCTTTTTATTAGACCCATCAGGTACCTTAGGCAGGCAAGGTGAAACAGCAACACATCTTTAGATAAACTAAACAAGTGCAACACGCCTTTACATAGTTAAACAAGTGCAACACGCCTTTACATAGTTAAACAAATGCAACACGCCTTTGCATAGTTAAATACAACACGCCTTTGCATAGTTAAACAAATGCAACACGCCTTTGCATAGTTAAATGCAACACGCCTTTGCATAGTTAAATATTCCACAACAGGGGATGACAGTGCTGTGAGGAAAACCGACAGTGGGGACGATGGGAACACATCAGAGAGAACAGTCCTTACATGGCTCGTCTCAGGAGCCCCTTCAATTCCTAGGTCTCCTCATCTAGCTCCATTTCAGCCCGGTGTTTGAAAGATGACCACAGACAGAACTGATGCAGAGTCCTCCCAAAATTGCTTGTAGGAAGTTCTGGAGGCTGAGAAAACAGGGAAGGCTGAAGGAGACCGAGTTGTTCTGTGTAAGCCATGTTTCTCCAGCTACCATTCAAAGCCTATGCAGAAGTGACGGTCCCTGTGTCTGCACACTTCTGAGACTGTGTGCAAATAACACATTTGTGGATTGTGCTGGGAGAGACTCCAGACAATATTAAAGGAATCTTCAACTGAATTTTAAAGTTCTTTTTAAAATTAAGTTTTACGTTCTCAGGCAAAGCAATGGGTCTCACTGTGGAATCTTTGTACATATGTGTCCTATGCTTTGTTCTAATTCAGCCCCTCCCCGCTCCCTCCCCCCCTCCCTCCCTCCCTCCTTCTTCCCCCTCTCCCCCCCTCCCCCTCTGACTGGTTTCCTTCCTTTCCCAGACACTCCCCTGCTGCCTTCACGGCAGAGTATTCCATTGCTCTGTCTATCCCAAGCCTTGAGGTTTTTTCATCCCCTTGTGAGCCCCTCACTGATTTCGTCTCTCACACACACACTTTTAAATCTAGGTTCTGCATATGAGAAAAATTGAACATCTTTCTGAGTTGGGCTTATTTCATTTGGCTTAAATTTTAAAAGTAACCCTCTACAGGAAGTCTTGTCTCTCAAAAGCCAGACAAGCAAACACAATGGAAGAGTCTCGCCTCAGTGACAAAGGCAGGTTATATAAACTCTTCTGGATCCTTAATGTACTTGTAAGTCAGAGCTAAGTCCCAATTCATCTGATGCACCGGCGGAGTCACCTGTGTGGTGCTCCTGGGTGTGTGTCATAAAGCTGCTGCTAAACACATTATTTTATTTAATTTTGATACTATGGATGGAACCCAGGGCCACATGCAGGCTAAGTACATGTTCTACTCCAACCAAGGAAGGTTTTGTGTTTTGTTGGGTTTTTTGTATTTCTTTCTAACAAGCACCCGAAGAGTGAGGAGGTTTAGAAGAAACTACTGTTCAGGTGAGACTCATATGGTCAGACTGACCTAGAATCTAGGTTAGAAAACCAATTTTCTTTAGGCTGCCCCATTTTTTGGATCCACTTCCATGTCTGTTGTGAAAATAAGCAAGGAACTGTGAAGTCCAGAGCATGCCTGGGAACCAGTCACAGGGAGTCACAGGTGAGGGAAAGGCATCCTCTTTGTCCTTAGAGTGACTGGACCCACGCTGGGCAGACAGTATGAAAAAAGTCAGCTGAAGACACCAAGCATGATATGTACAAACAAGCACAAATACCTCACATTTTTGAAAACGGGTTCCGACAGGAAGGACAAAGTCCTGTGGAATTGCTTTAGAAAATATTCAGAAGATGAAATGATCATTGATCAATATTTTTGGAGAGGAGAGGAATATAATTTTGGAGGAAGAAAGAGCAGTCAGGTTGGCAGACAAAGGCGAGTCGGGTGAGGCAGGATAAGGAGGGATGAGCAGGGAAGCCGCCCTAGAGGGCCCGTGAAAAGGCACTATCAGTTAGGTGTGGGGGGTGGGGAAGCAGTTAATTGGTAGAGACCCTTGAAGCCCATGATTAGGACTTTTAATTTAATTCAAGAGGCAAGTGGAGCTCTTGGAGATGTCTAGAAGGGGAGCTACCCGGGTGATGGGAGCAGTGCTTGAGGGCAGCGGTTCTTGTAGCTGTAAGCTATAAAGAAGAAAATGGAGACCCTCAGGAGGGGGTCAAGGCTGAGCTGACGCTGTTTCCAGAACCCAATGTGAGAGAGGCTGGCCTGGGTCAGGGTTCTGGGTGTGGGAAAGAAGTAGCAGAGTTAGAACACAGAACAGGAAAAATACATTCATTCTCTTTAGACTCGGGCACTGGGTTAGACATTAGGAGGCCATAGGTAACTGGCTCAGAGGCTGAGACAGAGAGAATTAGGTAATTACACAGTTTGAGACAGGTACTGTTGACTATTGAATTATACATATTTGAGAGCCTATATCAGAAGCAGCCCTCGAGTCATGGGAAGGGACACTGTTAAAAATGATAAGTGGTGGGGTTGGGGATTTAGCTCAGTGGTAGAGTGCTTGCCTAGCAAGCACAAGGCCCTGGGTTCAGTCCTCAGCTCCAGAAAAAGAAAACAAAAAGAAGAAGAAAAATGGTAAGTGGCGCTGGTTACTGTGTAGAAAGGTCATGAGGCACAAGCCACGACAAAACCCAGTATCAGAGCTTTATTTGGAGTGGGGGTGGGGGAGATGCACATTTGGACAGTAGAGAGAAAGAAGGATAGAGCTAATGAGGGGAAGAAAGGGCAGAACAGAGAGAGGAGGAGTCTGTGTCCGACCTTTTAAGGTGCAGGTGGGCTTACAGAGCTATGCCACGCATGCGCTGATTGCGTGACCATGCCGTACACACGTAATCACCAGCACACAGTGATGATGTAAGACACAAGATCCTTTGCTTAGCTCCTGAACTGTGAGTGTGCGGTCATACAGCTGGAGTGGGGGAGGAATCCCAACATTCCAGACTTTTTGCTTATTATAAAAAAGCAGGTGAACAGGAGTGGGGGCATTGTTTCTCCCGGAAAAACTGCTTCCAGCTGAGTTGGTGGGCTTTGGTTGACTCTTGAGGGGTTAGGGAAGGAGGCATCTGAGGTAGACAGGTGTCCTGGGATGGTGGGCTGTTGTCTGCTGCCTCGGAGCTGTTCATCTTTCTTGGCTTGGCACTCTGGCCACTTGTGTCTGACAGGATACTGTTGAGACAGAGAAAAGCTTAGAAGAAAGAATTGTTATTATTATTTTTATTTTTTCCCTTTGGGGGGTTCCCAGGGTGATAGAGGGGGTCCTGAGACCAGGAAAGTTTGAGTTTGACACTTATCTTGAAGTAGATATGACCTGTCAGATGGGTTTAAGCTGGTTTCTGGAGCTTGGGGAAAATTTTTTAAACATATTAAGAAGCAGCCATTAGAAAATTAGAGTCTTGGGCTGGTGACCATTGTAGTGTTAGATATTCTGCGTATATTGGTTAGTGTTAATGAAAGAGACAGAGACACAGAGACAGAGAGAGGAACATATTTTTAAATTTTGCCTAAGATAAGCATTATCAGAAACAGATTATTTTAAGGCACCTGCTTCCTTTATTAGTTTAGCATTCAGGAGACACAAGTGATCAATTGCTGAGATCATTTAACTGTAATAGATGGTTATATTAAAGTCTGCTTTTTTGCAGATCCCAGACCCTTTTTGGGGTGTAAATACCTTTTAACTGTTATAATTCCTTACCACCTGGGTATATCTGTAGATGTAACCAGCTTGTTAAATAAGAAACACAGAACCGATTGCAGAGTTGAAAACCACGAGGTCAGAGCAAAAGTGGAAAACCTTACCCTTCACTGCTTCTGCGGTTCCTCCTCTCTGCAAGAGACCTACTTCTGTGCGTCCTGTCTATTTATAGACTTCTGTTTTCTCATTGGTTGTAACCCAGCCACATGACCTCCTCATCACTGCCTGTCTGTACAGACCTCCAGGTCGTCTATGGTTGGTATTGAGATTAAAGGCGTGTGTCTGCCATGCTGGCTATGTCCTTGAACACACAGAGATCCGCCTAGCTCTGCCTCCCAAGTGCTGGGATTAAAGGCGTGCCCCACTACTGCTGGCTTCTGCTCTGGCTTGCTCTGACCTCAAGGCAACTTTATTGACATACAAATAAAATCACATTTCAATACAAATAAAATATCACTATATATATCTGATGGTCCTTGGACTCCAGCTATATGGTGATCCTGTAACCATTAGCTGAGAAGTTAATTAGAAGAGGGAACTGGGAAGAGAAAAACTTGTGGGGTGAGACCTCATTCTTCTGGAATTGGGGACAAGGCAGTGAGCAGGGCCCCGTCTGTGTCACTGTGCATGGGAAGCAGCAGAATCCTAACAGACACAGTGTTTGAGTTTCATTTATCTATTCAGTTGTTTATTTTTGAGGCAAGGTCTTGCTAAGTTCCTGTGTAGACCTGGCTGGACTCAAGTTTACAGTAATTACAGTAAAAACCTCTGTTTCTTCAGCGCTGGGACCCCAGGTGTGTGCAGTTGAGCTGGTTTTCAGGCTGGAAAATTAAGGAAGGGACAGACATTAAGAGTAAAGAATGTGACTGGAGAGACAGCTCAGCTGCACTGGCTACTCTTGCAGAATACTTGAGTTCAATTCTCAGCACCCACGCGAGGGCTCATGACCATCTGTAACTCTAGTTCCGGGGGATATGGCACCCAGATGGCCTCCACAGCCCTCAGGCATGCACGTGATACACAGATATACAAAAGTCCAATACACATGAGGGGGGAAAAGAGTGAAGAGCCATTGAGAGAAACGTTCCACAAGGAAGCTTCAAAAATGGAAGGACAGGAAGGTTCCAGGAAAGGCTCCGGCCGGGTGGAACAGATCAAGAAGGGCCTCTACTCTCCAATGTGGAGAATGGGCTTCATTAGAATGTGGAAGACTGCAAGAAATGGGCGATTCAAACAGTTGTGCCAGCATGTGTAACTTCAAGCCAGACAAAAATGCCAGCACAGAGGGGAAGGTGGGCATGAAGTCCCACCCCTAGCTGAGGAGCCATGAATAACTAAGAGCTACTGGAAAAGAGAACATTTTAAAGGGTGTGATTGGTCCCTTGATAGGTCAACCATGCTCCAGCAGATGACCATATACCCAAGAGTATATGTGTAACACAAATGGAACTCCATGGATTTGAAAAGAAAACTAACAGGGTCCTTTGAGGTCCAGCCTCAGGGTCCCCTTCAGGGTCCAGAAAAGACACTATAGCAAGCAAGGGAAACTGAAGAATCTGAGGGCAAATGAATCAACTCACATACTTTCTCTTTTTTGCATGTCTCTTTATTGTTCTGCCTATTCGTCTAATTTTCTTGTCCTAATTCTAAATCCTTCCTAGCTTCTTCTCCTCTCACCTAGAAATTCTTATTTTTTTAGGAGACTTGAAGCAATAGAAAAAGTTACAAGAGTTATCTCTCTGTAGCTGGAGACCTTTTTTTCCAGCCCCTGCCAAGCCCTGTTAGTCCAACAACCCACTTATAAAATAAACACACAGTCATTTATATTATTTAAACTGCTTGGCCATTAGCTCAGGCCTACCATTGTCTAGTTCTTACTCTCATATTTAGCCCATTTTTAATAATCTATATTTTGTTACATGGCTTGTGACTTACCAGTACCTCACATCTCCCTTGTCATGGCGGCAGCTGGCAGTGTCTCTCCGACCCAGCCTTTCACCTCCCAGAATTTTCTTTTTTCTTGTCCTGCCTATACTTCCTGCCTGGCTATTGGCCAATCAGCATTTTATTTATACAGAGCGATATCCACAGCACTTCCCCTTTTCTTTTTTTAAAAAATGAAGGTTTTAACTTTTACATAGTAAAATTACATATAACAAAACAATTATCAAGCAAGAATTACAGTTACAATATCTAGTCTATTTGTTTGGGCAAAATTAAACAAAATATTTTATCTATCCTATATTTATGAGTCTAAGGTTTTATATTTAACTTATCTTTCTCATAACGAAGGAATATTATGCCTATCTAGTCTTCATCTACATCAAAGACCTCAGAAGGATATATTATTACCTGACAACCGGGAGAAGGATGCAAGCAACTTTCGGGAGTCTTGCAGGGTAGACAGAGACAGCTGGTAGTATGGACAGTCACCTAATGTTTTTTGGTAAAGTTGGGGCATTTGTCTTCAGCCCACAGAACTAGAGTCTCTTGGTCACTTTTTTCAGTGTCCTGTAGAATGTCTTGCAGTTTCCTCTTTGAAGCAGGAACCTGAAGGACCATTTTGCCAAGCAAAGTTCAGTGGTCACCTTTCTATAGGTCCTGCATGTCCAGTTGATCAAGCAGTCCAGGCAAGAAGAGTTTCTTTCCCAAATGGCTATTTTTGCCAAGCAGAAGATAAACTCCATATGAAGTGTCTTCATTGCCCATCCTCCTCTCTGAAGTAAATACATGCTGCCAGGAGCAGACAGGTCTCACTGTCCAGAAAGTCTACATTTTTAAAATATTTTAAATGCCATATTCTGTAGATCTTTGAAGTATTTGAAGATTACCTATCTATCTGAAATATATCTATGTATACCTAGAAGACTTAACTAACATAGCTACAAGTATGATTATCATAGATGACTAATTATTAATCTATTTTTTAATTATCCATTATAATTTTAAATGAGCTGTACAAACATAATATCTTAAACAAGAGTAGAAATATACACACAGTATAACAAAATTAACTTTATAAGTTTGTATCAATAGACTAAAATCTATACCAATGTAAAACATTTTAAACAAGTTGTTGCTCTTTAAAAGTAAGTTCATTAATCTACCCTTTCATCCTATTATATCTATATCATAAAGCACATTCCTCAGGTAAATGATAAGGAGCTGAGCCATTTACCATGGCAAAACAAGGTTCCAAGGCCTCAGGACCAGAAGAAGGGGGTGCAGTGCCCAGTGTGACAGGCTCTGAGACATAGCTCTTCATCAGCAGACTTGGCAAGTGAAGAACGGGCATGCTTTTCTTAGGGTTCTTGGTTGGACACCTGCAACTCTGACCTTGTGCATAATTGCAAAGTTTTAAACTTATGATCTATTTACAAAGGCCTTTATTCTAGTTTGAACTTGCCCTGAGGTAAAATGAGCTAAATGTGTGCAGTTAGTCTGCGTAAAGGAATAAAGCAAGCTTTTAAGGGTCTACAGTCCTTGTGAGACAATAGATCTAGTTATGAAGCATATCCTGGTATATTTTCTATATCTCAATTTTATATAGCTAAATGAGAAGTCATCTTTCTGATCATCCATGGATATGTGTGCCCAATAGCTAGAATATATACATGAGATAAACACCAGTGTGGGAAAACACCCATAGCTGTTCTTAGGGAAGAAATGAAATGGCATAGGAGAGAAATTACAGTCAGGAGCAACTGGTCGTTAACAGACAGTAACTCCATGGCTTTGCTAGGTGGAGCTCCCCATCAAAGAGTCTGGTGGGTTGACCTGCTGAACACTACTTGTCCCCTGCTGTATACTCCCATGGCCTCTTGCTTCCAGCAGCTCTCAATAGAAAATGAGACACAAAGTTCGGTTGATATAAAAGTGAGGAGGTGGGTTTGAGAAGGGGAGTGAATATGATCAACATACAATGTATGAAATTCTCAGGGCTGGAGAGGTGGCTCAGCAGTTAAGAGTACCAGCTGCTGTTCCAGAGGACTAAGGTTTAATTCTCAGCATCCACATGGCAACTCCCAACTGCCTGTAACTCCAATTCCAGGGGCTGTGATCCCCTTACACAGACACACATGCAAGCAAAACACCAATGTGCATAAAATAAGAATAAATAAATCATTTAAAAATGTTTAAAAAGGAAGAAGTCCTCAAGGGATCAATCATTAAAAAAATACATAAAAGGAAAATGAGGGATGATTTCTTTTTTTAAAAAAATCCTCCAGCTAAGTTAGAGAGAAGTGGATTAAAGGTGGTGGTATGTTTAGGTTGGGAGTCTGAGCGACACTGCTGTAGTCCAAGAGAGAAAATGATTGCAGAGTGAAGATGGAAGCCGGGCAAGATGGCATACACCTGTCATCCTGGCCCCGAGGAGGCAGCAGGGCATCGCCATGAGTTTAAGACCAGCTTGCTCTGCTTAGACTCCAGCAGCCAGGAGTGTGCTGCAAGACCCCATCTCAAAGACAAACAAGCAAAATGAGTGTGGAGTGTAGAGTGAGGGGAACAAGGAGAACTCATGGAGGGGAAGGATGAGAAAGGGCAGAGTGGAGAGGTATGGAGGAAACATTCAGAGCACATTATACACTTGCATAAAAGTTGCCTTAGGTAACCCAGTATAGTATAATTTTTCAAAAAGAGAGGTGGAAACATGCAGATGGATCAAGAGATATTTGGACCATAGAACTTATGGGATGGGGAGACTGAGAAGAGGAGATAAGACAGATGATGAAAAACTCTATCATCAGCCCAAGGAAGAGAGAGTCATTGCCCAGTATAACTCAGCCAAACCCGCAGAAGCATCAGTGGAACAGTCAAGTGATGGGGGAATGTCTTTCTGTATGCTGCGAATATGTGTTGCTCTGATTGGTTGATAAATAAAGCTGTTTGGCCTATGGCAAAGCAGCTTAGAGTCAGGTAGGAAATTCAAAGAGAGAGACTGGGAAAGACATCTTCCTTCTGCCCAAGGAGCAACATATAACGGGACTCAGGTAAAGTCACGGAACATGTGGCGATACATAGATTAATAGTGATGGGCTAATTTGAGATATAGAGCTAGCTAGCAAAAGGCTTGAGCCATGGCCATGCAGTTATAATTAATATAAGCCTCTGTGTGTTTACTTGGGGGACGAGAGTGGGAGAGATTTGTCCCAACAGGAAATCTTCCGACTACAGTCAAATCTCTAGCAATGTGTGTGTGTGTGTGTGTGTGTGTGTGTGTGTGTATCTTGTGCTGCACAGATGGCTCAGTGGGTAAAGCACTTGCCATGCAAGTGTGAGGATCCGAGTTCAAATCTCCAGAACCTGTATTAACCCAGTGCTGTGGTGCACAAGTGCAATCCCAGTCCTTCTATGGTGAGATTCAAGACAGAGACAGGAGAATCCCCAAAAGCTAACGGGCCAGCTAGTCTACTACTGCAGCAGCAAGCAACAGACAGTTCCTGTCTCAAACCAAGTGAAAGCACGTACCAACTTCCAAAGCTGTCCCCTGACAGCTACCCTGGCACTGCAGGTATGTACACATCCATGTTCACACACGCCACAAACACATATACACACGTATGTGTCGTACACAAAAAGATTTTACATTTTACAATTTCATGTCTCCCTTTATAGGTGCAATTTGATCTGGAACATCACCCCAAAGTTGATTTTTTTAAAGACTTGGTCACCAGCCGTTGCTACTGTTGGGACTTTTTACAAGTAAACATTTACTTGAAGAAAGCTAAGTCACTTCTGGGGGGCAGGGGGTAGGCAAGAGGTTTTCCCTCAGAAGAGATATTGGGGCCATGGTCCTTCTCTCCTTTTCTCCCTGCCTCCTCACCCCCATGCCAGCTGCTGTGAAATAAATAGGCTTCATTTGATGTGAGCAAGAAATAAAAATCATAGGACTCTGTATGAGGAGAAATTCCATCAACTGAAATCAATCCAGAGTGGGTACGTCGCTAACTGAACAACAGTAATATGAATCATAATACAAAAAGGAACGTCTTCCCCACACCATTGTGGAAACTGACTCCACTGAGGCACTTCTCTTGTCTTCCCAACCACACTTTTGTGTACTCTCAGCACCCAGATTTTGTTCTCAAAAATGATTTTCCGCTACACAGAATCAGGGTGTCTTAAGGAGCCGACTGTTTATCAAAGAACTCTTCATCTGTCTGGCATATCCTATTATTTGCAAAACAGCCAAGAAGTTGAGTGTAATATTGAAAAGAAAACAACCCTGATAAAAAAGAAGTCCCCCATTGGGCAGCCTGTGTGGGACAAGGTAACCTTCAGAAAATAGCAGTGCCAGCTGGGTGTGATGGCACACGCCTGGAAACACAACACTCAGGCAGGCAGATCTCTGTGTGTTTCAGGCCAGCCAGGGCTACACACTGAGACGCTGTCCCAAACAAACAAACAGACAAACAAAACAACAACAAATCACAACCCCAGCTTAGGTCTTATTAGTAGAGACAGCAGTTAGCTGTAGGAAAGTGGTAGTTATTTGAACTAACACAATCCCAGCTTAGGTCTTGTTAGTAGAAACAGTAGTTAGCTGTAGGAAAGTGGTAGGTATTTTGAAGTAGTTGATCATGTATAGCCATGTCTTTATAGATATAGCCAGAGGAAAAACATTCAAAAATGGAAAAAGTTAGCTGGAATAAGAAGGAAAAGTTAATATGGCAGTATATGATTAATTTTTTTTTATTTTAATTAGACTTTATCATACGTGAGTATTATTTCACGAACCACAGATTTTTGCTTTAAACTGTGTAAGCAGAAAAAGAGTGTGTGTGGTGGTGGGGTGGCCCATGCCTCTAATCCCAACACTCATGAGGCAGCGACAGGCAGATCTCTGAATTAGAGGCCAGCCTGGTCTATAAAATGAGTTCCAGGGTAGCCTGGGATACACAAAGAAACCCTGTCTGAAAAAACCAAACAATCAAACAATAACAACAAACAAACAAAAAAAAAAAAAAAGAGGGAAGGAGGGAAGAGAGGAGAGAGAGACAGAGAAAGAGAGAGGCAGAGAGATAAGACATGGGAAAAGATGTAAACTAAACTGTCCTGAAGAACAGGTGTTCTACCAGAAAACAAGGCCAGATCATCTTAGAAGAGCTAGAAGGCAGCCAGAGAATCTCTCTGGAGCCAGTCAGAGCCTGAGTCACCTGCTGTGACTGGAGAAAAGGCCTCCCAGCCAGAGCTGCTCATTCCCCAACCCCAGAGCTCCCTCTGGCAGGCCGACCCAACTAGGTACTTAGCTGCTTTCTGAGTCTTGACCCCACAGAAGGACAGTGGCGGCTGCCACCTTAACTCACTGTCCTCACCAAAGATATATCCAGGGAGATTTGAGGAGGAGATTAAAGGGGAGAGAAAATGGGGCTCAGTAAAGTGTGCTGTGTGAGCCAGGCACCACAGCCTGGGTGCGTCTGTAACCCCAGGACTGAAAGCACAGTCAGGCCAATCCCTGGGGCTCAGGAACCACTCAGCCTAATCCATAGATCAGCTTTAGATTCACTGAGAGACCCTGTCTCCAAAAAATACGGTGGGGAGGCATGGAGGAAGACACCTGACATCCGGCGTCAACTTACAGCCTCCAACATGCACACATGTGCACACCCCCCACACACATTCATATGTGTGCAGGCCCAAATGAACACATACACTCATCACACGCACTCACACATGCACATACACTAAGGGCAAAGCCAAATGAGGCCTCTGGATTCTCTCCTCGGCTTCCACTGTCACCTGCGAATGTGCTTGCTCAATGAATCCTGAACTCACCAACCTCTTTCAGGAAATTTCTATCTTCTCATCAATAACTCCATTTCACCAGCTGTCGCTTCCTGCCCTCGGGCCTTATACATCAAGTAGTCCTTCAATAGACTCCTAGGCTCATCCTCTGTCTCCAAGGATCACATGTTCCTTATATGAGATGGCATTTTTCATATCACCCTCCATAATACCCTGTATACTGTAAATCACCTCTAGTTATTTATTTCTCTGTTTTTCTTTATTTACTTGCTTTTAGTTGTTTTGTTTGTTTGTTTGTTTTTTTAGGTTTATTCTACTCTATGTGTATGAGTGTTCACTCACGTGTATCTGTGTATCATGTGCATTTCTGCAACTAGAATTCTGGATGGTTGTGAACTACCATGTGGGTGTTGGGGATTGAACCAGGATCCTCTGCAATAGTAAGTGCTCTCAACCATAACTAACACATCTCTTCATATCTTTCTGGTTACTTACGATTCAATGTAAGCACTATGTAAATAGTGGTTATACAGTAATGACAATCTTCTAAAACTTCAGAAAACTAATCTCAAACCACACATGCTGAGAGAGACTGAGGGTCTGGAAACGGCGGTCGGTGCCACAGGATGTGTCTCCAGGCTACTCGGTTCTCCTGAATGCAGAACAGTGCTCCGTGTATTGCTTTTTAGAACTTTCTGGAAAACACTTTTCTAACTTTGGCATGTGAGGTTATTTTGTGGATTTTGTTTGTGTTTGTTTGTTTTACAAGAGCATTTCACTTTGTAACCAAGGCTGGCCACAAACCTGTTGTACAGCTCAGGCTACCTTCAAATGCATGGCTTCCTATGTTTGAGCCTTCAGAGTGCTGGAATTACAGGTGTGCCTCACTACACCTCCGAAGTTTGTGGAGTTTTCTTTTACAAATTTCACTCCACACTTTTTGAACCCAAGGTCGCAAAACCACGGACACAAGGTTGGAAGGGGCAATACCGCTCCCCCCCCCCCCCCCCCCCCCCCCCCGTGTACTACTGACTTATTTTTGTATTGCTTGTCTCCCCGCCAGGCTGCCAGCTGGACCAGCATGAGGAGGTGTCTGTTCAAGTCCCAACTCCCACCCAACACAGTACACAAAACACTGGGGGAGGGAAGGATCAACGGAGAGATGAATGAGTAATTACAGCTAGATTTCAGTCGTGGGACGTTCATAATCATATTTACGTTTTGGTAAGGTCTCTGCCAAGAAATCTGAGATTGAAACGAGCAGTCAGATCCCAGGTGATCTGAAAAAGAACTAGATTCCAGAAATACTTAGGGTCAGGACAGATCAAGAGTATTAACTGACTGACTGGGATTAGAGTTCAAAATAGAGAGTAAATTCAAATTAACCTAGTAAGTATTTGGTTCGTATTTCCAGTAGTCAAGGCATCATGGGACAAAGGATGAAAGCATGGACCAGATAGTACCCCACGATGGTTACGGTGAGCTGAGTAGAGGCTGAAAGGAAAGTGTGGTGTCCAGGAGAGCAGAGGAGGAAAACACTTGATTCTGTCAGTGTGTGAAATTAGAGAAGGCATCATAGAGAAGAGGGTGCTTAAAGTGGGTTTTGAAAAATGGGTACAATTTCAAAGGCAGAGAGTAGTGTGTGACAAGATAGGTTTTTTGTTTAATTACTTGTTTGATTGTTTTTAATTGGGGGTGTTTTTTATTTGGGTTTGGTTTTTGAGACAGTGTAGCCCTGGCTTGCTCTGAACTCACAAAGATCAGCCTGCCTCTGCCTCCTGAGTGCTGGCAACAAAGGCATGTACCTCCTGAGTGCTGGATACAAAGATGTGTACCTCCTGAGTGCTGGTAACAGAGGCGTGCACCTCCTGAGTGCTGGTAACAGAGGCGTGTACCTCCTGAGTGCTGGTAACAGAGGCATGCACCTCCTGAGTGCTGGTAACAAAGATGTGTACCTCCTGAGTGCTGGTAACAGAGGTGTGCACCTCCTGAGTGCTGGTAACAGAGGCGTGCACCACCACTCCTGGCAGGATAGAGATTTGCTTCCTCTCCAGTCACTTCACATGAGTTTAAAAAACAGCAGATTCATATTAGTTTTAATTGTGTGTACATCTGTGTTGGGGTGCACAAGGACACAGGTGTCCTTGGGGGCCAGTGGCATTGAAGATGTCCTCAAGCTGGATGTACAGGCAATCATGAATCTACCAGTATAGACGCTGGGAACCAAACACAGGTCCCTAGTAAGGGCAGTGAGGGTTCTTACCCACTGAGCCATCTCTCCAAACCACCTCACACTTTAAAACTTTTTATTTCATTATTTTATTTGTGCATATTGTGTGGACCTGAGTGGATGTATGTACATTACATGCATGCCGGTGACTGTAGAGTCAAGAGGAGGAGGTCAGGTCCTCTGGAACTAGAGTTACAGGCAGTTGTGAACCTTCTGATACAGGTTCTGGGAAGCAAACCCTGGTCCTTTGCAAAAGCAGTGAGTGTTGAGCCATCTCTTTATATAACTGTTGATGGAACTGCTGATGATTTAAAATTAGGCTTGGGTTTATTTATTTTTGAGACAGAACGTTTTGTTCACCAGGCTGGCCTTGAACTTGCTGTATAACCGGAGACTAGCCTTGAATTCCTGATCCTCCTACCTCCACTTCCCAAGTGCTGGGTTTACAGGTATGTACCACCACACCAGGCAGTGATAATTCTTTTTATGCTCCTTGAGATAAAATAAAAATTAAAAATGAGGCAGAGAGAAAGAGCAATATCACCCATCCACAAACTGAATGCTTTGGTCCAGAATAAATGAACCACACCAACAAGATTTTAAGAAAAAACAAGGGTTGGAGATTTAGCTCAGTGGTAGAGCGTTTGCCTAGAAAGCGCAAGGCCCTGGGTTCCATCCTCAGCTCAAAACAAAAAACAAAAAAACAAAAACAAACAAACAAAAAAACCAACACCAAGAAAAAACAAGCAAAAATCAGTTCCTCATTCAGGTGTGTCATCAGGGGACAACTGAGGTCCTCCAGGCTAAGCTGCACTGACTCCCAGACTTCACTCTGGGGGAGCAATATTGTTTCACAGGCACATTAAGAGCCTTGATAAGCAGGATTCCAACCTAAGGGCTGACAGTCATGTCAGCTTGCAGAGCTTGCCTACATTTTTAAGAAAACTGTCATACTAAGCCATGCTTGGCTGCATTATGTTATTAATACAAAATCTTACCTGTCAGTTAGTTAACAGGCTAGTAAAAAGAACCCAGTTTAAAAGGTTGTTGCTAATGAATATGATGCTTTGTGCTTTGGCAAAACATATGCTTAGGTTATATAATTAGAAGACGGCTTCCTTTTTCCCCACTGGCAGAGCATGTGCAGCTGAATAAAGGAGCTTATTATACCTGTGGAGGGTCAAAGTCTGTGGGTCTGTGGCTTATGGTATTATGACAGATTACAAAATCGTTCCATTATGTTAGTCAATCTGTTTCCAAGCCCCTAGCTGAGCTCTTGCTGGGCAGTAGAAACTGAAACAGGAGCCGCACTGGCAGGTCAGCTGCTGTTGGCATCCGGCAGCTCACGTCAGGCAGAGCTTTTCCGTCTGACTTCTGTCTCTCTTGCTGCTGAGCTGTCCTCAGAGAGAGGCTCAGGCCTCACTCAGGCCACAACCTCGTGAGGTGGGAGTGGTGGCCCCACCCTGTAATCCCAGTTTCTGGGAGGCAGAAACAGCAAGACTGCTGTAGTCCGGGCTACATAGCGAGACCCTGTTCCACCAGACAACAAACAAACAAACAAACAAACAAACAAACAAACCAGTCTGGAATCTTTGTGGTCCCATCACTGTACTACTGAAATAGAAAAGAAATGAAGCCCTCTCTCCTTGACCTTTCTGTCCTCCCTTGAATCCTCTCTCTCTCTCTCTCTCTCTCTCTCTCTCTCTCTCTCTCTCACACACACACACACACACACACACACACACACACACACACACACCCTGGGGACAGACTTCTTATAAAACACATTTAGGAAGACAGGAGATGCCCATCCCCCTAAAAACCTTTATGTTGGAGTCGGTGGTCGTCACCTCAAAGCAGAGAAGGGGAGCTGTAGGACTGAACAGGGAAGTCAGCTTGATTTCCTCACCGCTCTTTGGAGTCTTCCCCTCTTGCCCTCTTTCGAGGTCAGTTTTCCCAGCAACACCTGCCAATAATAGATGCCCCATTCGGGCAGGGAGGTGATGCCCAAGCCTCTCTGTCTCATTTCTTTAACTGCCCCAAACAGACATGAGTTTATGAAGAGGAAATCCATTGGGGAACGGGACAAGTAAAATCATGTTCATAAAATTAATGAGTAAGAGTAAAACTACATTTTCTAAGAGCTGCAGTAATATCTAGGAGAAAATGGAGAAGCCTATGTCCACGGGGACCTGGAGAGAGAGGCCAAGCTGCTTCCCTGAGGTGGAGGGAGAGGCTGTCCTCAGGAGGAAGCCAGAGTATTTACAAAGTCACTCTGTTTGGAAAACACAGCCATTTCCCATCAATGACTTTGTAATGACCCATTAGGGACCTAAAATACCTATGCTAAGGCAAGAAATGAGAGGAGCCTGGGAAGACCTAGGGGATATGTGGTGTCACCCAGAAGGGCTCTCTATTCACAGATGAGGAACCAGTCCCTGAGCCCATTGGGCGTCATCTCTCTGATCTGACATTGTCTCTTTCCTACAACTTCTTTGTATTCTCACGGCTCTTGCGACTCTTATATTTCTGTCAGCTCACCTTTGAACGCTTCTCTTCTGACTAAGAAGTCTTCTCATTCCTGCAGAGAAGGGACGAGACTAACTGTGGGCAGACTGAAGGAGCTGGAAGTTGTGAGTTCTGTGAACACACACTGTTAGGATTCTGCCACTCCTCCAGCTGTATGACCGCACATGCGCAGTTCAATAGCTAAGTAAGGGGTCTTATGTCTTATGTCATCCATGCACCGTGTGATTACATAATGTGCACGGTGTGGTCACACAATCTGTGCATGCATGGCATAGCTCTGTAAGCCCACCTGCGCATGTGCAGGGGAATCCTTAAAAGCTGGACACAGACTCTTCCTGTCTCTCCTGCTCCCCATTCTCTTTCTGCATGTGCCTCTTCCCCAGGCCTGGTTCTTCTGTCCCCCTCCCCTCCCCTAATAAAGCTCTGATACTGGGTTTTGTCATGCCTCCTGACTTTTCTCGAATGGTAACTAGCTCCGCTTATTTTTAAAACCAACAATATGGAGGCCTAGACTTGACTTTACAGACTCCATCTTAGGGAAGGGCCACCATCTTAGACCACCTGCTGTACTCAGTTCCAGGAAGGACCTCAGGAATGTGCCATGACAATAGATGCAGGGCAGTATGTTCCTGTAGACATCCTGTCTGTGGTTTATGGCCTTTGAAGATATCCAGATAATCCTGCTGAGCAAGTTGTGGTTCCCCACCAATAGTTTCAAATGTGGTTTCAAGCCAAAAGTCTAGACCAATAATTTTAAAAAATCACCTCACCCCGTATCCCTTCTACCAATCCCAAGATGCCAAAGCACGTAATTCCAAGCATGTGGTTTTTCCCTATAAAAACTCTACACCTGAGCTCACCACTGCCGCTGCATTTCCCTCCATCTGTCTGGTGGTGGCCCAGGTTCAAACCTGACAGTAAAAGGACCCTTATGTGCTTGCATCGGAAACATGCTCCTCTGTGGTCTCTGGGGTTTTGTGGCATGGGTACAACACTGTAATGGTCTCCTTCTGTTGCAAAGAGAAGTTTCTTTAAATAAGGAGTAGAGCTACACTTATCTATGGGTTTTGGGGTAAATATTTAAAATGTGGTTATATATTATGCTGGTTTAGTAAAGTAGAAATAATATGTGTCTAAGACCATGACTTCATGTGGTGTGATATTTTGTTTGTGTTCTGATAAATAACGCTTGCCTAGAGATCTGAGGGCAGAGCTTTATAGAGACCATGTGGTAGTGGTTCACACCTTTAATCCCAGCACTCAGGACTTGGAAAGAGGAAGTGATAAGGTGGGGCAGAGACAGGATCTTGGCCCTTTCAGTCAGAGGATCTGGAGAGGTAAGAAGTCACTGGCTGTTCCTCTGATTCTCTGCTCTTTCAGATTATTACCCTGATATCTGGCTCCTAGTTTTTATTGACAAAACTTCAACTTCACAAGTTTCAGGTAGTTGGCTACGTTTCTAGTGCCAGGCATGGTTTCCCTCCTGCTGAGTGGACCTTGAGTCCAATTACACAGTTGTTGGTTACCACCAAGTTATAATTGCCACTACTGCACTCTTAGGAATCTCTTGCCATGATGGTCATTGTTGTGGTTCATCGGTATCACGGCTGGGATAGGACTACTGGCTGTTTTTTCCCTTGGATGCTTACATAACACCTTCCAGTAGTATGAGAGCTAATCTTCAAGAAGGAGGCCTTCGGGTCAATTCTAGCTTGGACTTTCCAAGTCCTGTGTACCAAGTTCATGGTGTCTTCAGCAATAGAGACTCACCCTCAACCTCTGGGAGACAGCCCAGGGTGAAGGCAATAGCTGGAATTGCTTCAAGAGTCTCTCGGAGTTCCCTGACTAACAACTTGAAAGGAGACTTTCTCATGCTGGGTGGGAAGGCTTTTATTAGAAAGTCCATGGCTCCTGAGAGGGGTATTGTCAGCCCGAGTGGTATAACTTCATTTAAACTATATGTCTATCTGCATACACATATATGTGTTATATGTAACTTTAGGTAAATAAAAAATGATTCCTTATGGCTTTTTCAAACATCCTTAGTATTGTTTCCCTCCTTGATCTACTTCTGTTTTGGCCTCCTTAGCCCTCCTCATTTGAAGCCCCCCACCCAATTTTCCCATTTCCTCCTACATATCACCTGTATCCTGCTATTGCTTTCTCTACACCCGCCCTGTGGTCCCTTTTTACTTTCCTGGCTTCTGTGGTGACTCCGGGGACAGACAGACTCTTCCAGGAAGAAACAGGCAGAGAGACACACAGCAGTTAAATAACTTCCCTGCCAGGGGCTGTAAGGGAACAAACACAGTAATGGAGTGTGTAGAGGGGATGCCCCCTTCAGGCAGAGCCCTGAGATCCCTCAGGGCAAGGGGCCATTCCAACAGCAGGCGAGTATTCCAGCTCCAGAGAGTCGATGAGGACTGGAAAGGGCCTTGGATCACGGAGCCCAAGGGGAAGCCTGCTTTGTTTTAAGATTGTAGCTCATTTACTATTGTTTTGTGTGTGGAATGTATTTTGAGAGCATAATGTTCCCTCCCTCCATGGTGGGCTCCGGAGACTAAACTCAGATTGTCAAGCCTGAGAGGCAAGCAGGTTTATGTGCTGAGCCATGGCATCTGGTGTTTTGTTTTTTCTCAGAAATTGAAATAGGGCTGAGGAGATGGCACAGGTGGTAAGAGCACTTGCCACCAAGACTGATCGATAATCCAAGTTCCATAGACAGAATCGACATGGCTCCAGAGAGTTGTCCTGGGACTCACACATGACTACGCATGCGCGCGATAAATAAATATATGTAAAACAACAATTGTAAAAACACACAATGGCTAGCATTTTCCTTCATACTTGGGGCTGAACTCAGAGCACGTGCCTGCTAGGCAACTGCTATATGGCTGCATATAAGCAGTCCTTATCTCTTTCCTAATGTCTTAGGGAAGCAGGACAGTGCTGTAAACCCAAAGTGTGTGAGGCCAGGAGCCCTAAGATTGGGAACTCAATGTTAGGAGCGAGTCGTCTCTCACCTCTGGGCCTCAGTTTCTCTTTGGGGAGGTAGTAGTTTGAGAATTTCTCAGAGCCCTTCTCATCCTCAAAGTGAGTCTAGAAAATGGGGAGCTGTTTCTAAGAAAGGATGAAGGGCAGACCACGAAAGCCGAGGGCAGTGAGAAGACACACAAGCTGAGGAGAGTGGAGAATCCGGCGGCGCGTTCTCGACATCGCCCTGCGAGGCCAGCCTGCCCTCCCTTTAAACTCTTTCCTGGGCACACGATCTTTCCTGCGTGTAGCTGCAGGTGGACAAGGTGCTGAACTCTAAACTGGAGGAAAGCGGAGTGCTGGACAGGTAGGGCAAGAAGCCAGACGCTGCAGTTGGCCCTGAGTCATCCAGTGACAAAGGTCTTTCACTTACATTTACCAATGTGGCTGGACCAGGGAGTTTGCCCAGGGTGCCACACCGAGGAGCAGTGTGAAAAGCCATCCGCCCTCAGTTCAGAAGAGGCTGTGCCCAGCTGTTCGGAACAAACTCTAGCTCCTCTTCAGAGCATGGCTTCCATTCACTTGGCCCCTGGAGAGCTGTGAGCTATGCAGCCTGCCACCTATCGGCAAGATCGGCTAGCCCGGGTGAAACTTTTACACTTTTGTTGTCAACCAGGCTTTTCATGGACTATTAGCCAAAGACAAATAACCACTCTATTTAAAGGAATAGAGAGTTCAAAATTTAAATACAGTGTAATTGCCTACACATGATCAAGTTTCATGCTGATCAGTCATGATTGGTAATCTGTTTTCAGCCCGGATCCTACCTGGGTGCTTATCTGGCTTCCCCACTGTCCTTATCACTAGATCAAAGGTCTGTGAGGTCAGGGCCACTTCTGTCCGGGTCACTGCGAGGCCCAAGGCCTGGCACACTGCCCCGCTTGCCTTAGGGGACAAATGAGATTTCTTCAGGAAGCAGATGAGGGGATGTTCTCCACACCAGGGCTTTGGCATGAGCTGAAGTGGGTGGGATTATTTCTGGAGTGGTTGAAAGATGGAATTTAAGGGATAAATCGGAATCAAAGAGTCAGAGGGAGTGAACACCACAGGGGTAGCAAATGTGTTGTTGAGGGTTCCGCCCTGGAGGGACTTTGCTAAAGCCAAAATTGGAGAAAAGGGGAAAGTTCGGGAGGGGGAGGTCATGAACTCAGGAACTTAGGGTGTATGTGTGAAAATGAGTGGGGGTCTCACAGGCTAGGGGTGAAGCTGGGGGTGAGGTTGGGGGTGAAGCTGGGGTCTTGGCATCACGTGAGCCACGTGATATACAGGCAGGTTGCCTAGTGTAAAGATCTGACTGTGGTCCCTGACCTCTCAGAAACAAGATTCTTTCCTTGGGTGGCTTAAAACTGTCAGAGCAATGTGAAACCACAAGTCTTTACAGTGACGTGCACAGCCGGCCGTTTAGAGAACTCAGATGGAGGCCACATTCCCGAAATTGTACTTTTAATCTTTTTCTTAATGGTTTTCATGGGAAATTAACAGGGTCTTGTGGGAGGAAAAAAAGAGTTAGCAGGCTTCTTTCTTCTTTCAAAGGTTTTATTATTTTTATTATATATGTATGAGTGTCTTGCCTGCATATATGTGTGCATGCTGGTGTCCATGAAGGCCAGAAAAGGATACCAGAACACCTGGGTGGGGCTGGAAGTGGGTGCAGTATTTGCTCTTAACCACTGAGGCATTTTTCAGATCCTGGGGTGTTCTGTTGTTGTTGTTTTGTTTTGTTCTGTTTTTGAGACAGAGTCTCACTTTGTAGCCTGGGCTAACCTGGAACTAGCAGAGATCTGCCTGCTGAGTGCTAGGACTAAAGGTGTGCTCTGCCTCCTAGAGGGCCTTTAAAATTATTAAATTACATTTATGTACTTAAGTGTGCATGTGCGCGCGCACAAGGAGGTCAAAGGACACCCTACGGGAGCCAGTGTTGTGACTTCAGCACATGCGTCCCGGGGGTCAGGCACCTTTACTGAATCATCTCACTGACCCTTTTATTTGCTATTTGTGTAGCATATCAAAACCCAAAATGAACATAAAGACTCAAAGTACGTGTTAAAATAAGATAATAGGTTTGCTTTGGGTTGTTTATTGAAGAGCCAGAACTTTTATATTCTTTTTGTTTGTTTGTTTGAGACAAGGTCTGGTTATGTAGCAGAACTCATAATGAGCTTGGACTTTTTGATCCTCCTGGGTCAGCTTACTAAGTGGTGAGATTACAATTTATCCACCATACTCATAATTTATCTTTAAATTAATCACACACACACACACACACACACACACACACACACACACACCACATATATACCTTTACTGACCATTAGAAAATTATACCAAACTGCTTTCTAATATGAAGTTAGGAAAATAGTCTGACTAAACTAGAACCTAATCTATATAATGTTTAACTACACAGGCTTGAGAGATGGCTCAGTGCTTAATAATACTTGTTGCTCTTGCAGAAGACCTGGGCTCAGTTTCTAACACCCATATCAGATGGTTCACAACTGCCTGTCCGGCTCTAGGGGATTCACCTTCCTCTCCTGGCCCCCACTGCACCTACCCATATGTGGTCCACCTACATACACTCAGGCACACACAGATACACAATAAGGTAAATAAACATATATTTTAAATGACTGGACCACAAAACAGGGCTCTAATGTGACTTTACCACCGTAGTTTTAAATATTTTTTTATTTATATGTATGCATAATGAGATCTGCATGGTTCCGTGTAGCCTGGCACCTTGATTCGGGCAGATTGATGAGGGGTTGCCGGGGGCATAGACCCGAGGGCCGCGAGCCCCCCTTTCCCACGAAACTACCTTATCCAAGGCATTTGTCACGCAGGCGACACCGTCGTGGGCGTGGCAACCACTGACCACAAATTATGGCCAAATCAAAATAAGCTTTACTCTGTGCAGAGCAGAGCTGGTCCAGCGCTGTCTCCCACTAAGGTAGGGTTCAAGAGATCAGCACTGATCCAGTTTCTCAAGCCTCTTTTATAGGACAGAATCACAGGGTATGGAATTTTGGAAGCAAACATGGTTACAGGAGCAAGACCAGGCAGTGAAATCTTCTGGAATATTTGTCACAGAACATTCTATGGTCACAGGAATGGGGTACAGCCCAATTCCAAAGAAACGAAAACTTAAATTTTACAGTAAATAGAAACCTAACTGAACTAGAGTATTAAAATGGATCTGGGCCAGGCGGTGGTGGCGCACACCTGTAATCCCAGCACTCGGGAGGCAGAGGCAGGTGGATCTCTGTGAGTTCAAGGCCAGCCTGGTCTACAAAGCGAGTTCCAGGACAGGCTCCAAAGCTACAGAGAAACCCTGTCTCAAAATAAAATAAAATAAAATAAAATAAAATAAAATAAAATAAAATAAAATAAACCAAAAAATAAAATAGATCTGGATTAAAAAATGAAGGCTTGTTTCTCCTTCTCGCCCCCCCCCTCTTGTCTTATGTGTCCCTGTCAAATCCTTGATAGGGAACTTCTATTTCTAGTAGCTGAAGGGGCTGATAGTGTTGGCTGAGAGCAAGTATTTTTAGCATTTTCTGTCTGATGGGGAACAAAACTTATGTACCAGAGGAGGCATGACCTGATCATGAGGAACATCAGAAGGAGGATTAGGGGACCTGCAATTAGCCAGGGGGGACCAGACGAACAGGGACTGGCACCAATTGCTTCCCTCCAGTTGATCATTTGGTTTTAACAGGTACCTTTTTGATAAGGAGCCTGGAAGCCAGTATGTGTCCTGGTATGCCAATAATACATGTAGCCATTTTGTCTCCTTTGCCAGGGAGTTTCATTTGGACCTAACATTCCAACCTTTTGCTGAGGATACAGGATACTCTCCTCTGTAACTGTTTCTCAGCTGAAACAAGAGCACTGTTGTCAGGCCCCAAGAAGGCCTGAGGAGATTTGGACAACAAGGCATTCATCAGAAGCATCTGGTTCGCTGATCATCTGCAGAGACAGGAGCAGTCAGATCAGCTGGACTGGTTCACAGCAGCTTTCAGCCAGTCCAGGGCTCTCCGGTTTTACCTGGGGCTAGCACAGTGCAGATTGCCTCTGAGCAGTTTGTAGTTCTCACCTGACTCCTGGGGGGGTGCCTGCCAGCCAAGTAGAAATCTGCCAGGACAGAGAGACTAGGGAACTTAAAGGACCCGAAGCTTACATGAAGTAAACTGACGGAGTAGACCCAAACCTTTAAGTCATAGTAAAAGATTGGAGACTCAAAAGTGATTTTGTGGTAAGAAATACTAACATTTTTCCTTTGTACATAAGGCAAAATTAATATTAATTTTCATTAATTAATATTAATCAACATGTTATATATATACATTACATATATGTTTGTATGTGTATATGTATATGTATTTATATTGGACAGAGATGTTTTCCACATGATGAGAAGCATTTTTAAGTATCAGAACTCCATTGATTAATACGTTAAAGATTTGAATTTTTGAAGTCTTGATATCATGTATTGTTTTTAAGTTCTATTTTTTTAATCCAATCATTTATCATAAAATACAAGTGGCTGATTATCGAGAGCAGTCATTGCAAAGCAAGTTCCTTTAAATAAAGGAATAGTAAAGAAGTTATATTGAAACCTGTTTTTGTGAGTTTATCTTTCTCACCTGGAGACCTAATAACTCTAGAAAAAGCAAGGCCTGGTTTTCACATATAAAATGCACCAACCATGTGGCTGCTGCTAAACCGGTAAGGCTACCATTAGCTGTCAACATCCTCAGAGTTCTGAGAAGGATAAATCACAGTAGGAAGTATAGGCCAAGTGGTCTTTGTACCTATTAATATGGCAGAGACTTACCAGTTACCTGGATGATTCCCCCAGGCTCCTGTGGTGGTCTCCAGGACTTTATTGGGGAGGGAGCAGTTTGTAGGTCTTCGGCTGTCATATAGGACATCATTGCATCTTTAGTTGAGGTCTTTGGCTATCATACAGGACATCATTGCATCTTAGTTGCTTCTCAGGGCAGAATTAGCTTCTGACTGTCAGACCCAGAAGGTCTGAGAGATTTTCCTGTGGATGAAGAATTTAGGAAAACTTACCTACTTTGACAAAGCAGAGTACAGCAGTCAACCAATCCAACAGTGTCTACAGGGTGGGCGGGGCCTGGTGGTGGGCAAGGCACAGGGCAGGTCTTTGCCCAGTGGTTAGCATTACTGCAGTCCTAATGGAGTCACCTGTGCCCTGTTATCTCCTGAGGGACCTTGGGGTTGCTTTTAGGGTCTGGCATTTCTGTCTATCATGGGAAGCTTTTTCATTAAATATTTTAAATGCCCTATTCAGCAGATCTCTGAAGAGTTTGAGGACCATTATCTATTAAGTATACCTGATTTTAAATAAATTTTATTGATAGTTAATTGCTTTAGATTTGACCTTGAAAACACATATATAGAAGGCTAAACAAATTATTCCTATAAACAAATTACATTTGTATTCAACATTTACAAGTATAGGTTTGAATATATTAAAGAATTTGATCATTTATAAGGTGACTATTAACTTGCATCTCTTAATCATCTTTAACCGTTTATAACAATTTAGTATCTTCTTTGGTTTTTTTTTTTTCAAGATCTATTTATTTATTATGTATACAATGTTCTGCCTGCATGTCAGAAGAGGGTGTCAGATCTCATTACAGATAATTGTGAGCCACCATGTGGTTGCTGGGAATTGAACTCAGGACCTCTGGAAGTGAAGCCAGTGCTCTTAACCTCTGAGCCATCTCTCCAGCCCAAGTTAGTATCTTTTACACAATTAGAATTTGTATTTTTATCTCTGTTAAGTTTAGTCTTAAAAATTAAAATTTTTGAATTGAAGCTCTTTTATTATCAAAATAAAACTTTAAATCATAAATACAGCACATAGGGAGACTGGTAACTTTATTTTCTTAGTCCTTTCATGGTGCATCATTACAGAATATTGTGGTTTCTTGTGTGACTCAGTTTATCAAGATAGCAAAAGTTTAACAAAGTTAGCAAAGACAAGGAGGCTAGACATACATTCTTAAGTCAGTCTGTTAGCCTGACTAGACTGTAGGTGAGGAGAGACCCTTTGCCCGACTGCTTAGATCATTGTCTCACTACATAATAAGATAGAATATCTCAGTTTTTGGTGCTTATAACTGTGGCCCTAACTTTTTAGCTTCTCATCTTCTTCTCCATATTTTTCTTTTTTTCTTTTTTATCTTTTCATCCCAGTTCATCCTGTTTCTCAAGCTTCTGTTATTCTCTATCTAGAATAATACAAATTTCTGCCATCTTAGTCTATCCATAACCCTGGCCAGATCCACTCTTATGACATTAAACCTGTTCTGTTTTCTTTAAGTCATATTTTCAAGGAGAAGACCCAACTAGGTTTGCTGGTCCTGATAATCACTGTCAGGTTGGCATCAAAACCTGGCCAAAGGCAAAAGGCCCAGTGGTGGCCTGGACTGATTTAAAACAAAAACAAAAACAAAACTTCTTTTCATTTCCTTCCCTAATTGGTTCTAGGTCTGGCAGCACTTTCTGTCTTGATCCTTTCAAATGGATTTCTCAGGCCTGGGCCTCTGGGTCCTGAGCTGGTGTATTCTATTATCTCAGGGATATACCTGCCCTCTAATTAAAGTAAAAACTAGAATTGGCAAAATCACTAAAAGAACCTTTGCATCTATCAAACCAGTGATATTATTTGCAGGCTCAATGAATTTTGAGACTATTCAAGGATAAACATTTTGGTTTAACCCACGATATCCTGAGATAAAGCTAATATCCAGAAGACCTGTTGTTTAGCCATTTTCTAACCAGGCAAAGAGTTACTCAACACAGTAAACAAAACCTCATTTGTGTTGTCTTGACTGAGGAATAAATATTTTTATATTTTTGCCAGGTGGTGGTGGTGGTGGTGGTGGTGGTGGAGACACATGCCTTTAATCCCAGTACTTGGGAGGCAGAGGCAGGTGGATCTCTGAGTTCAAGGCCAGCATGATCTACAGAGAGAGTTCCAGCCAGGACTGTTTCACAGAGAAACTGTCTTGAAAAACCAAAAGAAAAATATTATATTTTTAGTCATCAAAGGCTTTTCAGTGTTATTTCCCACATTTTTTTTTTTTGGTTTCTCAGGCATTGTATCAAAGAATATTACAAAGGTAAAGGAGGGAATTGTCCACATTCCCAACCTGTAAGACTTTCTATTTGTATTTTTCCTTGCATACAGATGCATGTAAGTAAGCTTTAATATCTTAGTTATCAAACATATGTTGCTTTTAAATCCTAACTTTTATAAACCTTGCTTTAATTATTTTGTCCTCATCTGTATCTTTTAGATTTATTTATTTAGATTTATTTTATGTGTGTGAATGTTTTGCCTACATGTATGTCTGTGTACCAGGTGCATGCCTGTTTCCTTTGTAGGTCGAAAGAGGGCATCAGATCCCTTAGCACTGGAGTTGCAGATGATTGTGAGCTACATGTGGGTGCTTCAAATTGAACTCAGGTCCTCTGCAAGAACGGTAAGTATTCTTAATCACTGAGGCATCTCTCTAGCCCTGTTATCCTTATTTTCAGAACAAGAATCCTCATATCAGAATCCATCCCAATCCAAAATATCCTGGAGACTTGTTGTTATTTTAAAAAAACAAAACTTCCATTTCTTTTAAAGAAGAGTTGAACCCACGTTACATACATATATAGTATGCTGTAATAAGTGAAGATTCCCTATGCATATATTTTCAATCATCAACGCACCCCACACACACTGTAAGTTTTAAGTTACCTTTTTGTTACAGATTTTATAGATCATTAACTATACCTAATGAACTTACAAATCTTCAGAAAGTTCACATAATAGTCTTACAAATCTTGAGATAAGACTCACATTTTAGCAGAAGTTTTAGGCAGTTAAATGAAACCAATACTCTATGTTTTCTAAGCTTTTTTGTTGTGCTCCTTTCCTGTCACAAAGTCAGGTGATCTCCTGACATAGGACAGGGGGTTTTGTTTTGTTTTTCTGAGACAGGGTTTCTCTCTGCATAGCTCTGGTCATCCCAGAACTCACTCTGTAGACCAGGCTGGCCCAGAACTCATAGAGACCACCTCTCATTGAAAATGAGAAATGCTGTTCTACTTTATTAAAAAGCTCGTTCTTGAGTTGGGTTTGGTTCTCCTCACCTCCCACTGACTTAGCATGTGTTTTAAAACGTTAAAAAAAAAAAAAAACTCTGTCCTGTTGGGAAGTGGTGGTGGTGCACACCTTTAATCACAGCACTTGGGAGGCAAAACAAAACAAAACAAAAAGCCAAAAAAACAAAACAAACAAACAAAAAAACCCAAACCAACCAACCAACAAACAAAAAAAACCCCAAAACACAACTTGGAGACTTATTATTAAATATGAAAGCTTAGCCTTAGCTTAGGCTTGCCCCACTAGCTCTTATAACTTAAATTAACCCATTTATTTTAATCTATGTGCTGCCACATGACTCGTGGTTTTTACCTTTCCTCCTGCATGTCCTCGGCTGTCAACTCTACCTTTCTTCCTCTCTGAGTCCTCTTTGTCCCCAGAAGTCCTGCCTAACCTCTTCCCGCCTAGCTATTGGCCATTCAGATCTTTATTAAACCAATCACAGTAACACATCTTCACATAGTGTAAAGGAATATTCTGCAACAAACCTGCATGAGTGTATGTGCACCACATGCATGCAGTACCTGTGGAGGCCAGAAGAGGGTTCAGTTCCTCTGGAACTGAAGTTACAGATGATTATGAGCTATCAGGTAGGTGCTAGGAACTGAACCCAGGCCTCTGACAGAGCAGCAATGTGGTTTTAACTGCTGAACTATCTTTCCAGCCATGAGCATCATATTTTTTTTTAAAAGAATGACTATTTTCATATTTCCTAAAGGTATCATTTAATAATTTGCTTGATAATTTGACTTTTTTTCTATAGACTCCACAGGTGGCAATATCTGCTTAGAAAAGCCTTTGAATTGGACTTTTTTCCTTATTAAAACAAAATGTGTTCTAGTTAGAAGTTCCACTTATACCTCCTGGGTCAGAATTCCTTTCTATGGTCAGAATTTACTTTTTCCTTCCAAAAACATAATTTTTTTTTTTGTAATGAGCACATTCTCTAAGAAAAAGCTATAAGCTTTTTATTTTTTTCCCCCTCTTAAATCAAAAGACAGCAAATCACTGATTATCAACCTATGGACTGAAATTCTTTTGGGGTTTGCATATCAGATATCCTACACATCAAATATTTATATTATGATTCATAACAATAGTAAAATCACAGTTATAAACTAGCAAGGAAATAATTTCATGGTTGTGTGTCACAGCATTAAGAAGGCTGAGAACTACTGATGTAGTTTATCCTTCATTTCATTCCAAATATTTTCCCCATGAATTCTCTGTATTTCTTTTCTCACCTTAAAAAGGTTGCCATGTGTAGCACGGTCCTGTGCCGTTGTTCCCTGTCGGGGAGGGGGCCAAGTAGGCACACAGTCAACAACACAGACTCTGGGAGAGTGTTGAAGCAACAAGCTCAGTTTATTCAGGAAGAGGCAAGCCTTATATACCCTCCACCCCACCCTGGGAGGGAGTTTTGATGAATATGCATCTGCTAGTGTAACATGGCTGCCTCTCATTGGTCCAGCTAATCTCCAGATCATGTCTCAGCTGCTGTTGCTAAGGTCCTTAGGCAGATGCAGGTTGGCTCTCAGAAAATATTTTTTTTACTTGTTTGGGCTAGCTTGCCCTCAAGCCCGTTAGGGATGAGTCATCCCACATATCCACCTCTTTTTATTATTTTATGGGACATACTCAGTGGGAACTAGGGTGCATTGCCCTAACCTTGTTGACCCACCCCAGGAAAGCTCAGCATAATGGACTGTGCCTGTCTTCGATTGGCTTGCCAAACAAGCTCATACCTGTCATTGACTACCAGCCCTGGAAGAACATCAGTCCTGGAGAGCTGTCCGGGTGGTGGGCTTTAGGCATGCATTATCTCTCTAGGAGAACTTTGATATAGGTGTCTGAGAGCCAATAAAACCTGTAGGGTCACCTTTGTGGCTGCCTTCTGTTGGTGAAACTGTTCCAGAAGATATTTGAACAAGAGAAGGATTAGTCAAAAATTTAGTCTCAAGAACATGGATGGGACCCTAGTCATATTTATTGTGCCAATCAGTCTTTCTGGTGATGCATTAGTGACCTTGTAGGGGATGAGGCAATTGCTTGACATCTGGGGTCACATGCCAGTGATGACATGAGCTTTACTAATGTCACAGTAGGGGAGCAAATCATACATTACCCCTCTGAAGCTTTTTCTTTGGCCAATGTCTCTTGGTCTGTTGCTGGATACACAACTTTGGATGGTATTCATATTGGTGTGGTGGTATTCTGGAGAAAAATGTAAGCATACCCTCACCCCCAGGTTAATAGGGGAGCAGGGGATTGCCATTGAAGAGTGATGGGATCCCTCCAATGCACCAAGGGCAATGGTGTCTCCTGAGGCAAGTAAATAAGCATGTTATCCACTTTGGGCTTGTGTGACAGGGTTAACATATGATTCTCAGCCTGTGAGCATCTCAAGAGAAACAGCATTGTTGTACTGTATATTAAAACAAGCCTGAGCCTTAGCCTAGTCATCATAGGCAGGACACCAGTTAAGGAAGACCACAGGCTCCAACACAGTCTTCATCAAATGGTACCAGTCATAACAAGTCTGTAAATGCACTGCCCATTGATGTAGGACTTGCTCAAAATACAGCAAGTCAGGACCCAATTCAGTAGCAGCCTTATGGACCAAAGACAGGTCTGCAAGAGGGGTAGGTATCCATGGCTGGTTGGCCATATTGGGGCCCACATTAACTGGAAATACCATGATGGGCAAATGCAGCACCATAGGTGGAATAGGCTAGGAGGTAGGCAGAGCAGCTGGCTCCATGGGCAGACATCCAGGCAAATCACTCCATGGATACTGCAGTGTGGGGAGTAGCCACTTGAGGCATAGGGGGAGCAGAGAGAGGGGCTGCCGGTGTAAGCTTGAGCACTGTGGCAAGCATTTCCTCTGTCTTTCCATCCCTTTCTTTACTTTATGCCTATTCTCATCCATCTCCTTGTCAGCAGAGGCAGAGGAAATATCAGTCATGGATGGAATGAAGGCAATAGATAAGTTAGTGTTACATTGTTCCTGGCAGTGCTTATTGTGGGCCCTAAAGACCTCCTCAGTAGAGGACGATTTTGGGCCAGCAATTATAGCCAACAAAGTGGGTATAACAAACAATTGGAGAGTTACTCCTGAGGCCACTTCCCATTTTCTGGCCGGGAACAGAACTCTCATCCAAAGATCAGTTTCTCACATGTTCTCTGAAGGAGCAGCACACACTCTTAACTGCTGAGCCATCTCTCCAGGCATCATAACCCATAAGCATGTACTCACAAACACACACATACACACACAACTAAAATTAGTCAGATGGTGGCTGTTGTTTCCTGAGGGTCCAGCTCTTATATGGAAACACCAGGCAAGCCTGAACAAAAGCATGTGTCACCCTACTATACAGACAGACTCACAAACAAGACAAACAAAAAGAAAAGGGGGGAGGGTCCCAGCACTTACTTGCTGAAGGGACGGAAAACGCACAACATACAGGGGCCTAATCACCGAAATATACCACTAAGGGAGGCTGCTCAACCAATGCTGCACATGAGTAAAGGGAGGCAAACAGACCCTGTTCAAGTACCAAATGTCCTGGGGTTTGATGCCAGATATAGGAGGGTCCTGTGCTGTTGTTCCCTGTGGGGGAGGGGGCCAGGTAGGTGCAGAGTCAATAACACAGACTCTGGGAAAATGTCAAAACAAGCTCAGTTTATTCAGGAAGAGGCAAGCCTTATAAATATTCCCTCCACCCTGCCCTGGGGGAAGGCCTGATGAATATGCATCTGCTGGTGTGACATGGCTGCCTCTCATTGGTTCAGCTCATCTCCAGATCATGTTTCAGCTGCTGTTGCTAAGGCCCTTAGGCAGACCCAGGTTGTCTCTCAGAAAGTATCTTTTTTACTTGTTTGGGCTGGCTTGCCCTCAAGCCTGTTAGGGATGAGTCATCCCACAGCCATGCTTGTATAGCAAGTGCTTGTCTTTCCTAATCTAATCACAGGAGATGTGTGTGTACATGTGTGTGCTTGCACATGGGCAACAATGGTATAAATAGCCAATCCTAGTTCCTCACTCTCTTGAGCACAGTAATTGATCCAGGAATGAGAATGTGCCCCAATCTAGGCCAACTAGTGCCCTTTTCTGGGATTCCATTTAGAGACAGAAAGAGAGAGACTTGGTTTTTGGAAACATGTACATGCAAACCAACAGCCATTCTTCCTTTTTGCTTTTCTTTTCTTCTTTCTCTCTCTCTTTCTTTTCTTTTCTTGGTTTTTCAAGACAGGGTTTCTCTGTGTAGCCCTGGCTGTCCTGGAACTCACTCTGTAGACCAGGCTGGCCTCAAACTCAGAGATCCACCTGCTTCTGCCTCCCAAGAGCTGGAATTAAAGGAGTGCACCACCATGGCCAGGCCCAGCCACTGCTGGTATAACATGGAGAGTATGTGCCTGCAGATGGGATGCTTACTCAGAAATGGTATGTGTAGGAAATAATGAATGCAATGCAGACAAGTGGGTGGAGGACACAGTCTAGAAAAATTAGAAACTAGATAAATTCTCAGACTTCCCAACAAATCTCCTTTGTAGTCACTCTAGTCTGAGTGGGGTTTCTGCCACTTGTAACCAAAACAAGTCTGAATAACAAAAAAAAAAACTAAGAAGAGAAGGATGAAAAGGAGAAAGACAGCAGGAAGTTGGCGAAGCTCCTCCTAGTAGGAAGGGGCTTAATGAACCTCTACAAGTTCAGGCGATTCAAAGGAATGAATGCCGGAGCAGACTGGGGTCGAAGAAATACGTATTTACTAGTGAACTATGGCCAAATCAGGTGTTTAGGAGAAGGCCTGGGTGTGGTGGTCCACACTTCCAATCCCAGCACTCTGCATCTCTATGAATTCAAGATCAGCCTCATCTATATTCTGAGTTCCAGGTTAGCCAAGGCAACATAGTGAGACCCTGTTTCCAAGAAAACCAAAAACCAGACCAAAACAAAACAAAAGAAGTTTAGGTGAGTGTTGAAAAATTAGCTGCATTCTTATTTTGTTCTTTGGTGTCCTTCATTGGTGTTAAGTTTTACTTTTGACATTGTTAAGAGGAAGGAAAATCAGTGAGATGAGTCAGTCAAGAGATGGAACTGATTGCTAGAGGGGTGGAGAAGACAGTGACAAGGAGAAATGGGGAGCTTTGTCACCGTGAATGAGAGAAATGAGAGAGGCCTGGCTTGGAGTCCCTGTGTGGCTCTGCCACTGGTGTCCCACTACTTAGATGAGTTATTTTCACTGTCAAAATGTCTACACATGAGAAATAAAGTGAACTGGAAAAATGTGAGTGCGTCTCTCTTCCCGACACGATAAGAACATTATTCTAAAACGTTCTCTGAGTCTTGCAGAGATGTGAAGGCAGCAAGGACATGGGATTATCACTGCTGAGTTCACAACTATCTAGAATGTGACATGGGTTTCTCAAGAGGTCGGGCTCAGGAGGGAACTCTTCCACTGCCAGCCTCAAGTCATCTTGCAGGTGGCCAACACAGCCTACAGTTTGAAGATGAGCCAGTCTTGCGGAGATGAGAGGGTGGGGTGTGGAACCCAAGGCAAGGATCTTTGTTTTGCTGAATCGTTCAGCTCCCTAAGCAGAAACCGTAATGCCAATGTCCCCTACCTCCCGCCTCACCCACTGAAAGAGTCCCATCCCAAATTCAATCTTATCTAGAGTGCACACCTGGACCCCATCCAGCTTGGCAAGGGTGCCTGCCTTGTGGAGACCAGAACAAATGGGTTCCCCCCTGCAAAATCCAACTGCTTAATCTCCTGGCTGGAAAGGCAGGGTACAGTGCGCCTGAGAAGTTGTGAATGAGAAAGCCCACCGGGAGTTAAGTTAAGCTCCACTGCTGGGGTCAAAGGATGGAGTAAGAAAGGCCAGACCTTCCTCTGGGGCTTCTAAACTTTGCTTTATTTCTTTCAAGTTATTATCATTATGTTATGTTTTGTTTACGTGTATCTCTGTGTAGCAGGTGAGTGCTGGGAATCAAACTCAGGTCCTATGCAAGAAGAGCCAATGCTTCCAAGACATCTCTTTAACCCAAAATTTTATGACTTTTATTTCATGTGCATGAAATTGCCTGCACACATCTATGTTCATCAGGTGTGTGCAGGAGCCCACAAAGGCCAGAAAGAGGTATCAAAGTCCATGGAACTTGAGTTACAGGTGGTTCTAAGCCACTATGTGGGTGCTAGGAACTGAACCCAGCTCCTTTGCAAGAGTAGACAGTGCTCTTAACTTCTGAGCCATCTTTCCAGCCCTACTTTGATTCATTTCAATTTTTTTTATTCATTTTTATGTTCATTGGTGTTTTGCCTGCATGTGTGTCTGTGTGAGGGTATCAGAAGCCCTGGAACTGGAGTTTCAGACAGTTGTAAGCTGCCATGTGGGTGCTGGGAATTGAACCTGGGTCCTCTGGAAGAGGGGCCAGTGCTCTTTACCACTGAGCCATCTCTCCAGCCTTAAACATCCAATCTTAAGTTAACAAAGAGGGAAGTCTGATTATAAGATTTCAAAGAAAGTGGGGCTGGACCAGTCCAGAAAGCTGCACTGGACAAGTAGGACTTGACCTTGGTGAAGAGGACAGATGTGAGGGGCTTGTGTTGATTTTCTGGGCCCTGCTTCATCTGGACTATCACAGTGCTATTGTCCAGATGTGTGCCCAAGTCCTCTTCCCAATTCCCCCCCTCAGCTGCAGGGCGGGCAAATCTTCCATCAGCATCAGAGCAGAGAGGGGTCCACAAAGAGCAGCATCATTTGAGAGCTGCGGGGGTCAAAGGGTTCCAGGGTGGTTAGCACTGCCAGGCTGCACTGGAGACATAAATTTGCTGCTTCAGGTGTGCCTTGAGGAGAATCAGCTGCAGAGCGCTAATCCCAAGTGAAACCGTCTTGATTACAAAGGACGACGAGACAAGGCCATATCATTTAACTGCTGAGGCTTCCAGTGAAACACAAAGTGGTGTTAGTATTCTTGGCCTGTAACGCCGAGGTTTAAGCAGTTAATCTCATTTTAGCTGAACAGCATGTTCATTACAGCAAATAAGTAGGTAATGAGTGGGATTACTGAAGAGGAAGGATGAATTATTAAACCAGCTCTGAGCATCATGAATTAAACCAGCTCTGGGCATCATGTTGATATTTTCCTAACTGTCTGCTAGAACTTGGCGTTTCTCAACAGCTGGGTCTAATCAACATTCCCTTAGCAGAGATAAAGTGATAGGACTCTGAGAAGTATCATGCCTGGCTTAGGACGCTAGTTTTAAGGGCAACAAGACATGATACCTGGCACTCACTGAAGCCTAGAATTTTTGGTGTGGAAGGGCAAGGGTCTTTAATGCAACAGCATATCCCACTTTCCACTGCAAAGCTACCCCTCTGTCAGTTACGCTTTCCATGGTGCCGAAGAACTCACTCAAGAACCTAAACACCCTCTCTCAACCTGTGGGATTGAGTATCAGAGACCCTACATGTCAGATATTTACATTACAATTCATAACAGTAGCAAAATTACAGTTAGGAAGTAGCAGCAAAATAATTTTATGGGGGTCACCACAATGTGGAGAACTGTATTAAAGGATCGCAGCTTTAGGAAGGTTGAGAACCACTGTTTTACAGGGACCTGCCGCAGAGACATTTCCCAGCCTAATGCAATACGTTTGAGCAATGATATTGTCATCTTCCATCAAATAACCATCACACTGACTCCAAACCATTCATCAAACTGAAGACACAAGAGACAGAGTAGATGAAGTCCCTGAAGTGAAGGATGTTACTATGTAGCCAGGAGATAGTAACCACAGAGATAAAGACTCTGGGAAGCCATGTGAGGGGTCCAAATCAAGAGCCAGAGTCCAGCGTGCAGGAGGCAGAGGCAGATGGATCTGGTCTGCATAAAGACTGCATCAAAGACCATGTCTCAAACAAGAAAAGAAAGGAAAAGCCCAATTGTGTGGTGCAATTTGTGCACAGAGTGTCCCTCAAGGGAAACCATGGGTAAGTGCGTATTGAGCATTACTGGGTACTATTAGGTACTTACGTAGCATTTGAATGTTTAATCTTATTTAATTTGCACAATAATCTTTGTCATTACCTCTCATTTCTTTCTCGTCTTTGAAGACAATTCTTACTACATAGTCCTGGCTGTCTTGGAGCTCACTATAGACCAGGCTGGCTGGGAACTCATAGAGATCCTCCTGACACTGCCTCCTGAGAGCTGGGATTAAAGGCATGTGATACCATGCTGGCATTATCTCCCATTTCACAGATGTGGACACTGAGGCTCGGAGAATTAAGTTGTTTGTTTAAATAAGGGGAAAAGTAGGAGTTTAAACTTGGGTGTGATTTCAAAGTTCTTGGGTTTTTTTGTCTCCCCACCCCCACATGGCAATTTGTATACTTAAGAAATATAAAGGAGGAAATGGGGTTGGAGAGATTTCTCAGCAATTAAGAACGTCTACTGATTATCCAGGGGACCTGAATTTGGTTCTTGGCGCTCACATTGAGCAGCTCCAGGGATCTAATGACTCCGTCCTCCTCAGGCACCTGCACCCATATGCACATATGCACACGCAGATACATGTACATATATGTAATTAAAATAATAAAAGTTAATTCTTAAAAAATTTAAGTAGATTATTTAATATGTATGTTGTGCGTGCATGTATTTATGTGCACCATATGTATGTTTGGAGCCAGCTGAGGTCAGAAGAGGGTATCAAATCCATTAGAACTAGAGTTACAGATGGCTGTGAGCCACCATGTCAGTACTGGGAATTGAACCTCAGTCCTCTGCAAGAGCAACAAGCACTCTTAACCACCAAGCCATGTCTCCAGCCCTAAATTCTTTCTTTCTTTCTTTAAAAAAAAAAAAAAAAAAATGAAGCGGGACCTGGGAAGATGGTTCAGTGGCTGAGACTCGGCTCTAAAGTAAAAGGACCCGAGTTCAAATGCTCAGCACCCACGTAAAGGCCAGCCATGGCTACCCATCTCCAGTGGGTCTTCCTGGTAGCATGACACGGACTCACTAGGTTTGGGGGGTAAAAAGAGCAAATGAAGTTGTGGGGGGGAAGTGGGGGAGAGGTAATGGGGGTGGATTTGATCAAAACAGACTAGATACATATATGAAAGTCTCAATTTAAAGGAGTCTATCAGGGCCAGCAAGATGGCTCAGCAGGTAAAGGCGCTGGCCACCTATAGGAGACCAGCTCTTACCTGTCGAAGGGTTCTTACAGGTAGGAGAGAGGAATGAGGAAGTATTAAATAGAAATATAGAAGGAGACAATAAGACAGAAACACAGGATAGCTTCAGGAGGGCCCTGGATCAATACTCAGTCACCTCAAGGTTTATTCTAATGGGCTTTTTATACACTGCCAAGGGGAGAGGCAAAAGACCATCCCCTTTCAAGATCAGAGCACAACATAGCCAAGTATAGACCCTTCAAACACCTGGTAACCACGCCTGTGGCTAAATCATCCCATTATATAGCCCTGCCTGGTAAAATAAGCTCAGATTCTCTGACCTTGAGTAAGGTCTTACTAGGGAGCCTCTGTGGGGCCCCACAAATTCCCTCTTCTTAATAATATGAAGATCTCAAGTGAGGGTACAGATCTAAACTCTATGCATCTCTGAATCAGCTTTCTACTAAGAACTTGCAAGTAGCTGGAATAATCATAGTAATACACCTGCTCCTGATGGCTGCTGTACCTCCTAGTGAAGGGGTAGAGGATGATCAAGATGGAATGGCCTTTTTAAATGGGTCTGAGAAGACTGCTGCACCAAGCCCCCCCTTTTTTTAAACTGAGGATCGAACCCAGGGCCTTGTGCTTGCTAGGCAAGCACTCTACCACTGAGCTAAATCCCCAACCCAAGCCCCTTTTAAAATCAATAAACTCCTGATACAATCGCATCAAATCTAAGGACTCCTTGGCATCACCTTACTATGGTTCATTAACATTAACAGGTTAACATCATAATTCTAGTATGATTACTATGTACAATTACAATTCTCACAAACTTACACCCAAAAGCAAACTCTTAATACTTCATAAACTTAGCAAACATCCAACAGCAATTTCTTAATAGAGCCTTTTGCATTTCTTGCTAACAAAACATAGGATATATTAATAAAGGCTAATTATCCATTCAAAGAACAAGAAAATGTTTTTGCGTTTGAGCTGCTCCAGTTCAGTAGCAAAAACTTTATCCCAACTCCTACTCATAAGTACCTTTTTTAAAAATTAGACTAAGGAACATAACTCCCCCTTACTTTGTATTTTTTGAAGCTTTATCTTGAGCCTGGGTAGAAAAAAAACAAACTTCTCTATTCCTACACAAAACAATTTGTGAGTCACCACAGTTAATAAAGTATATATGCATAAGTGAATTAAAAACTGTCCCATTTCTGCAGTCTAAAAAGTTTAAAAGCTAGTTCTAATACCAGTTTTAGTGTTCCACTGAAAGCTCAAGATCAGGGCCTGCCTCACCAGCTGCCCTGAAGTCTTTGTATACTGTCTAAGTCATAATGAATCTGAAGCAATATGCTCCAAATATGAAGAAACCCATAGCCAAATATTTGCTGCAGTTCTCCTGAATGCAACAACCCAGTTCAAACAAGAGTCTCTGAAACCTCGCTCTCAGCTACAGGGGCACTTTGCAGCCAAGTAGCCTTCCTTCCCCTAGGCAATCTGCCCCAGGGTGAAGGTGGTATCACTGTCACCCTAGCTGAGCTGCTGAAGACTTCTTTGAAAAAGCTCTCCTTACAGCCAGCATGGACCAGGAAGCCATCTCTTAAAGGAGACATGCATTTGTTTGCTGCCAGCAAACAGAAGCTATGCAGCTTTGGCTGCTGACTCTGTCCTGTTTGGCTTTTTTACATTTCTGGTCTGTCTGTGCCTCCTGTCTCAGGCCACCAGCCTAGAGACCCCAGTGTCCTGAGCCTCTCAATCACCTTGCATCACAAGGGCTCAAGGTGCCTCCCTGCTGTTATGAGCTTTGGGTTTCATTCAGCACTTATGCAGCGGGCTGCAGGAACATATTATAGAGACCCTGCTGTCTATTAAACTATACCTAAAAAAGCCAAGGAATTTTTCCTAGAGGAAAGCCATTTATCAGGGAATATTTGGTGTTATTTAGCTTTTAATATATATCAACTGTCTTCTGCTATGAAATTCTTGTGTGTTCATATACTACTAGGACATATGCCAAACAGTTAAGCTTCTCAGAACTACTGTTCATCCACTTAGTAATATCCTTACAGAGCCTAGGAGACAGGTGGACTATAGATGCATAGCCTTGTTTCTTGTGCAAATGAAGCTCAGACCATCCCCTTCCCTCAGGCCTAGTAGCATGGCAGAGCTACTGACTGAGGACCGTAGGGCTTTTTGCATAACCAGGTGCAGGAAGGACTGGAGCGGGATTCCTGGGCGAAGCAGAGCCACATGGCAGGAGAGAAGAGAAGAAGGCAGAGTTTCTGTAGATGCAGAATGGCTCAGGTCGAGGAGTGAGGAGCAAGGAAAAGTATTTTGTAGACTGTAGATGAATCAGGTCAGGAGAGAAGAGGGTGGAAAGATGGAGGACGAAGGAGCAGGGGATAAGGATGAGGACAAAGCATAGAAGCTTAGTTAGGGCTATGACAGGGCAGTAGGTGTTCTAGTTATTTAGCGCTCTTACCCCGGAGGAACACATCCCGAACACGACAAATCCACAGAAGAGCTGTTTATTAATAGAGGATAGGAAGATAGAGGTGACAGGCCTGTGTGAAGCACAAACGTGAGTGAGGAGAGAAGAGAGGAGAGAGACCTGTGCAAAATGGTGCCGGCTTTGTAAAGAGTGGGCCGCGCATGCGTACAGGACCGCATGTGGCTACTCCACGCATGTGTGTAGATTACATGGCCACGCGCGCACTTTATGCAACCACGTAAAGCCACGGAGTCCTAGTCACGCGGGATGTTCTGACCTGGAAATGGCTATTTTGAACAGGAAATAACTAGGCGGTCCGCCGGGAAAGCCCAACCCTGTGGACATGTTGTGATTTCCTAGCAGTAGGTACAGAGAGGAGCTGAATATTAAGAGCCTGGGTCTCTCGCTTGGACTTGTATTGTTATTCTTTACCTGCACATTTAAGATTGCAGTGCTCAAGCTGTGAATGCCTGTTTCATTTGGTCCTGCTTTTAACAAAGTCATGAGTAACTTCTACTTAGATTAATTTTATGCTGCTCATAAAGAAAAAAAAAAAACCACATTAGGTTTAATTCTAAGGAAATTGGATCAAGTCAGATTCAGCCAATAAATAGACAGATACAGTGGTTTGCGTGTAGGTACTGGATGATCCCATGAGAGCATCTGAGTTGAAACACAGCACTTGTGTCTCCCCAGCCAAACGTCTCAAGTCAAGTACCAGTTTTGCCAACATTCAAGAAAATGCCACCTGAAACCTGTAAAATGGGGACTCGACCTCACATCGCGTGAGTCAGGAAGAAGACGAACCAGGATCTGACAAATCACCTTCTTATGAAATGCCAGGGTTGCAGATTTATAATTTATTCTGAATGACAGTTTTCAGATTTTCCCTTTCCTGTACTTTTAATTTCCAAGCGTAGCAATGTTACATATTTTCAGGTATGTGCATAGAGTAACCATTGAGGACTTTGTTTTTGCAGGCACACGACTACACTTCTGATGTCTCCTTATTGACACAAGTACACAAACACAAGCATTTACACAGTAGTCACGGACAGCCGATCTCGAGATAGAAATAGATTGCCAAATGGGAGCAGGCCCAAGGATGAACTTAGATGACTTCAGTGTTATTGTTTATGTACATATGTAAATATTTAATATATCATACATGAAAATAATGCACTCTCTGGTTTCCCTTAAGTCATTTTTGAAACCACTAATTACAAGCCTCCTTAACAATTTTCAGAAGCGATGAGCCACATTATACATTTATCTTTGTTAAAAGATTTATGGTAACGGGTTTTCTTACTTGACTTTTATAAATAGTATTTTACATCTTATTTTTGCCTTTATTTCATAAGTAATTTAAAAATCACTGGACTGCTTTATTAGCTTCAGGCCAAGATGGATTCATTTTATGCCGTGGATTTGCATTGCGAATTTCACTAAGTTATTTGGCAACTTATAACTTACTCTTTGAATGAAACGTAGCACAGGTGTGTCACTGTGTATTGAAATTGTGGTTTTTAGTGAAAATTTCATCTTGGGATATTTGGAGAGTTGGGGAGAGATGAAGGAGGAATAGAGGAACTTGAGGTTCAGGGAGTGGGCAGGGACCTGAGAGGATGCTCCCTGGGAAAGGCACAGCCTGGTTGGTGCTGGATGGCAGTCTCCTACAAACAGTGCTTCAGCTAAGGTGACACCCTCCACTTCTGCAAATGATAAAATGACTGAAGTGAAATTGTCCATTCCCCCGCCGGAAAGCAAGGTCTACTTTGGAATATCTTCAGCAACCTTTAAAACAATGTTTCATTTCAGGATCATTCAGTCTTGCTTCTCAGGATATAAAAGTTGATGATTTTGTTTGTTAATTCTTTGTTTCTCAGTAGAAACAGGCTTTGTTTTAAAGGTTGTAAATAGGGAGGCTCCTCTGGCTGACTGCTTAAGGAAATGTGAGTCCTTCACAGACTGTAGTACGCTCTGGAAGGAGACAGGAGTTGTTTCATGTTTTTATATTTTTACCACACATGAGAACGGGAGAGCAGGCTCACCCTTGGGTGTATGACAGTCAGATGACTCTGTCCCAGCTCTTCTGGTCTGCTGTGATCCGCTGAAATGTGCTCTGGTTTGTTGTGCTGACACTGTTCCTGCTGCTGTTACTAAGGTCACTGTCTGGATCTGAAGCCCGTGGTTGAGGGCCGTTGAAAGCAGTCTTCATGAATGCAGGTAAAAACTAGTTTACATGTGCAAAGTTAGCAAAGTAACGTATCTGAATTGTGAGTAGTGAGTCCTTGAGCACCTTTCAATACTGCTGTATAAACAATTGCTTTTGGATAAAAAGCTAATGAGCACTTTGACAATTCAGCCTTTCCTGTTTTTCTCCTAAGGTCTTTGTTCTCTATAAGTTGCATCAGAAATAGATTTGAAAAATATATGTTAAGAGCCCTACTGAAGTACAGAAGAATTTTGTATTGTGGTCATATGAAAAATGTACATAGTTCTGAACACTGAGCACATAGGGTTATGTGTATGCACAAGAAAACCTTTTTTCTTATGCTTTACAATAAAGGAAATAACAAGGAAATTGTAGTGATGTAATTGAATTTTTATTCTCTTAATTTATTATCATTGAGGCAGGGTATCACTGTGTAGCCCTGGCTGCTCTGGAACTCACCCTGTAGCCAGGCCTTGAACTCACAGAGACCCTCCTGCCTCTGCCTCCTGAGCACTGGTATTAAAGGTGTGCACCACTAAAGCCAACTGAAATTGGATTCTTAAATCATGTAAACAACTTGAGATATAACATCACTCTTTAGCTTTTCTAGTTTTGAGTTTTGTTGCTTGTCGAATTAATAATTTTACTGTAGATAAAGTATACCTTGGAATTTTTGGTGCTGGATTTAAGAGGTAAAAATAACATTTTTCTGAAACACTCTCTAAAATCAGTGTTGTGGCAGATGAAGGTTGAGCTTGAGCCTTGAGTGTGCTGAGCAAGCACACTATCCACCAAGCTCTGCCCTAGCCCTGGAGTACAACTCGAAATCAATGAATAACCTGAGAGTTTAGTTGGCAAATGTTAATGATGTTATAGTCAGTATTTTCCCATGTTTCATGGAAATGCTGTACTTTGGTTTTTTAAAATTCTTAATATACTTTAAAAAAAAAATCTATTGGGGGGGGTGCAAGCTGCAGCGTGCATGTAGGCTGGAAGACAACGTGTACTTTTTCTTCCACCATGTGAGTCGTGGTGATTGAAATCAGGGCATTGGGTGTGGTGGCTGTTGGGGGCCCACAGAGGCCCTAGTGAGACCTTACTCAGGGTTAGAGAATTGGAGCTTGCTTTACCCAGCAGGGCTGTGTAATGGGATGATTTGGTCATGGGCATGGTTACCAGGTGTTTTGAAGGGTCTACACTTGGCTGTACATTGTGCTTTGATCTTGAAAGGGGAAGGTATAAAAAGCCCATTAGAATAAACCTTGAGGTGACTGGGATTGACCCAGGGCCCTCCCAAAGCTATCCTGTGTCTCTGTCTTTTCTCTCTGTCTACATCTATTTCTGTCTAATCTAATCTATCTATTTCTACCTAACACTTCCTCATTCCTCCCTCCTCCCCTCAAGAACCCTTCGACAGACAGGTCGGAGCTGGTCTTTACATATGGCACCTGAACATGGAACTTGGTTATGGAGGGTCAAGAGAAGGAACACCGCACGTTAGGTGGGCTTGCTCAAAAATTAAATGGAGTGCAGTAATTTTCTTTTATGGGGAGTAAAATTATAAATATAGAACAGTAATAGTTGACATCTGTTTAAAGATATTTTAAAAAATAGCCAGAGGAACTAAAGTTAGGCCCCGGCAAGTCTCTCTCTCTCTCTCTCTCTCTCTCTCTCTCTCTCTCTCTCTCTCTCTCTCTCTGTCTCTCTCTCTCTCTCTCTCTCTCTCTCTCTCTCTCTCTCAAGTTAGGTCTGAGAAATACAGGCTTTAGGTATAGGGTATTATGAAGGCTTAACTTAGAGTAGAAGAGAATTTCTCCAGTGTGGGACCAAGGACACAGAAAGCGGTGTCGGGAGCGGAGCAGCCACTGAAGACTTAGCAGTCAGAGAACAAGCCGCAGCTTCAGAAGCCCCCACCGCGAGCAGCAGCTGGGAGAGCCGCAGCAGCCCTAGCATCGGCACCCGATGAGACCCGAGGGGCAGCAGGCCCCCAAAGAGCCAGCTCGAGCAGCAAGGGGCTGTGTGCTTTCTGCTTGGAAGGAGCCAAGAACGCAGTCAGCCAAGGTGTTGGTGAGAACATGACCGAAGGCTAAGCTCTGCAACCTGGACGAGTGGAGCAAAGATGCCATGAGAGAGGCTTCGGACCCCAGCAGCTGCAGCAGGTCTGTCACCGGGAGCCAGGGCCCCCCCCCCCCCCCACCCCCCGAGTGAGGGATGCCCCAGGTAGAGCGTGGGCAGCGAACAGAGCAAGCAGCTGGAGGGCGAGTGCACAGGGTGCCGTGGGGGCTGTGCTAGAGAGAAAGATACCCACCAGGTGGGCACCAGGCTGGCCAGGGAGCAGGCGCCTCCAAGGCATGGAAAGTGCAGCGGAGGTTTTGAGCACAGGGTCTGAGGCAGCAGCAGCAGCAGCAGCAGCAGCAGCAGCAGCAGCAGCAGCAGCAGCGGAACTGCTAAATGAGGCAGAGCCCGGGCTGAATGCTGGAGATGTGCTAGAACTCAGGCCAAGCCAAGCTCCCAGCGGCAGGGTGAGGTGGAGCCATGGGGTTGCCCTGAGGTTAGTGTTGGGCTGTGCAGGCAAGGCAGCACCCAGGGGAAGGCCGCCCCAGAGCAGGTAACGGGACTCAGTGTAACGGAATTCTCCCAAGGACCTGCCCTGAGAAAATCCCTACATCCAGCGGGGTGGGGGTGGGGTGTTAAACTGAGGGAAAAGAATCTATGTACACCATGCCCTTTCATCCGTTTACTTTATTTCTCTAAGACAGCTTCAGCTCCATCCTCCA